>NC_060210.1:172485166-172794583 GCF_021130785.1 Homalodisca vitripennis
ATTGTGAATCTTCTAAAATATTGGCCACCTTATGGTTTTTACATATTCCTGAAAGATTGTTTCCTGAACGCTCTCTATGTGTTCAATATCTTCATAGTGGTTGTTGATTATTTTACGTATTTAATATGGTTTAATTTACATTTTTCTTTGACTTGAATGGTAATTTAAAAGGGTCCTTGACTATCAAATTTGTAATAATCTCTTGATAAATGCTTTTAATAAGGTTTTGTAATTATTCTAATTACTAAAAGGGCTGCTAACATCTATATGTCTTTTCCGTTTATTTTCGTTGTTTTCTAAATTAGAACTATCCATGTAATCATGATCAGGTGCAATAATGGTGTGGACAGCTCTCTGGACCTCCGTATTCTCCGTCTCGGCAGAGCTCAAGGACGGACACTACGATATGTTGGGTCAGGCCCAGTATACAGAAGAAAATGAAATCTGAAGTACGCTAGTAATGTACAGTAATACAAATCATAAGGGAACTACAGCAAAGAGCACTAGTTACATCACCAAAGATCGACTGGAAAAACGACTGGCCACTGTAACCTAGCCTCTCATTGAACGTCCAACTGAACCCAAGATTAAAATCCAACTAAGACTCAAAATTTATCTCTCATTAACGGTTTGACTGTGAAATTAAAAGTTAAAGTAGAGAATAACAACAATAAACATAAATATAAACAATAAACAAAAAATATAATCATTAAAAATGAAACTAAATTATCAATATTAATTCAATTGCCACGTAAAGTTAACATCAAACTGATAAACCGTAATATCAACAGTACGAACAAATTATTTTAATTAACTTCATACACAAAGTATGAAATAAAAACAAGGAGATCATGCATTTACTGTAAACGGAATAGTGATTTATTTATTTTACTGCACTGTAAACACCATTTTACAATAATTGTCAAAACAGCAAGTAATAGAGGAACGCATTTGATTACAAATAGTACAAACCAAGAGTATATGTAAACAGTATAATTTATTAACTATACATATGCGAAATTAAAAATAACATAAATAATTTTGAAACATACCATATTATACCAAAGAATTAAATATAAATAGCAATTATAAAACCAGGAAGTAAGACAAAAACATTATGGCAGAGAAAGGCAACTGAAACATGTTGGTGTGTCAAATTATGTGTGTGTTTTATTCAATGTACCTTTTATTTATTCATCTATGGCCTGGAATAGTTTTCATTGTGGTAAAGACCAATAATAAAAATAGACTGCCAATCCATACGGACCATAAGGCTTCGAACCCCTGTCATGAAAAGATTTAATTGGAATATTTAGAAATTATAGGAAAGCAGTATCAATGGGTACGCGAGTCAAGGGGCTTTTTGGGGGAATAGCGTCATTTAGAACTACACCCTCAAGTGCGTCTGAAGTAATTTGATGTTACGTGTTTTAGGAAAGACCTTGGCATATTCAAGGGCTGGAAGTGCACGTCCGAGCGGAGAGAATAGCCCTGATGCACACAAGGGTCATGTCATATCATGACCGTGATTACTCTCCCAGTGGTTTAGTTCCAGTAATATGCTTTTAATTGCATGAATAACACTCCCTAGAAAGTGTACAACCTTGGAAGTCGCTTTGGCAGGGCCAGCGTTATCACCTCTTGGGCATAACCAGGTTTTGGTATAGCGACCCCAGCTGTAAAAACGCACAACTCTGTCATTTCTTCCCTTAGTATTACACCACTCGAGATTATAGTTCGAGTTATTGTAAGAGGCCACGCATTGCTAAATTCCACTATAATCCCTTCAAGCCTTGATAGATTATAAAAACGTAGTTAGTGTGTGCATCAGTGCAGTATTAGTTATAATGCAAATATTTATATCTGTAACGCGCATGGCAGAGAAATAAAGAATACAAGTTTTATACACCTTATTTTTTAAGATATCTAAAGGATATATTCAAGTATAAACTATGTATTTATTAGGCAATTTATGTTATTCAAAATTACTTGCAATAGTTTGATAAGAAAATCTAAAAATTTAAATGTAGTTTTAAATTCTCAGTTTAAAAATAACAAACAGCGTGTAACCTTTAATATAAAAGTGGAAAGTTGGATGATAAAATGAGTAACATCCATAGAATGATTTAATATTGCAGTTAAATATTAATGTATATAATATTAAATATCTATCATCACCTTCTTCACCAAAAACACCAGTGTAATATTTCATGTTTACCTGAAATGCAACAATGATATAATATGTATTCATCAATCTAAAGGGTTTTGAACTGTTTGCCGGTGTAGTTGAGGAAGTCAAGGCTGTATGTTACTGGTATTTAATGATGCCATGTTTTGAATAGCAAACTTATCAATTCTACTAGAATATTTCTTGAAAAGGTTGCTCAAATGGGTTATTTCAATAGTATATAATCTCTTTGTTGATTATTAGTTTTAATGGAGATGGAATTTCATGGAATAGCTGCATAGTAAAACTCAGGTGTTCCAAATAAATTATTTATTTCGCCGAAATTGGTCACCAAACATATGTCTCCTAAAGGGGAACATTTTTGTAACTACTTCAATATGGGTCTTCGCCAGCTAAGAACAAATCTGAAACACAGTTGTTATATTTATATTGGCCTCCAGCCGCATCGGATAGTACAAATATTTCTTTAATATTTGAATACTTATCAATCACTTTATTAGCCCTAATTATAAGTGCTCGTTGCTAGTCATTGGTTTTTCCCGTTGGTAAAAGACTCGTGGATAGTCTTTTAATTTAGGTTGTTTGAACATCGTATATTTTGGTATCATAATACAGCTTATGACGGAATATATACATCATTACAATCAGTGCTGAGTATTTGTTTATATAAAATAATCGAGATTTACATAAATAAACCATTTAAAGAATTGTAAACTTCACGAAAAATCACAATTAACGAACCATACCAATGACGAACGTTTCATACAGTACGCCCCAATATTCTGGCTTCAGATGTAAACTTGGAATTGGAATATTTTTTGTGCAGTTGGATGTTGGTGCCTCTGTACATCTCTTCATCTAAGATCTAGCATATATTTTCTGCTGCTGTTGATTTGTCATTCAACCTATGGATTTTACTCTACGATATAGTTTATAGTTTTTTTTTTTTGGCAAGTACGAGTCTTAGAGGAATTCACTATTCGTAGAAAACTTATAACATTTACTGTTGAGGTTATTGCACTATGTGAAACTAGAAAAAAATTCTACATTAATTACTGTTATAATCTGACGGTTTAGTGTTTGCTTTATATTTTTATATAGTGTTTAAGTAATATGTAATTTAGACAATTTATATATTATAATATATAATTTGATGTAAGACATAAGTTCAGAGCAATCATTACAAAACGTATTTAAATGTATATATTTTAATCGCTTTAAATGTAGCTAGCATTTTATTATGAATTTAATAAATTTAGAATTTTTTGAGAAATGTGTTGTTTTTATTGTAATTTGTTCTAAAAAGAAGTCAAACTTTTGATTTGCCAGAGAAAATTAAATAATAATCAAATTTATTCAGTAAAATTGCCATGTATCCTATAGGGCAATTGATTACTTCAAATTTTGAAGTATAAATGAAAACTATGATGGTAATGCATGCAATTTGTTTTTTAGTTTGGTTAAAAATTCAAATTTTGTGGTAAATTGATAGAATATTTATATATATATATATATATATATATATATATATATATATATATATATATATAAATATTCTATCAATTTACCACAAAATTTGAATTTTTAACCAAACTAAAAAACAAATTGCATGCATTACCATCATAGTTTTCATTTATACTATCGTTTCCTAGATACCTATGTGTCTGGCATCAATTGGAACGGAGAACCGCTCATACCTCTCAGTCTCAGCCTCTCCAAACCGTTAGAATCTGACCCTCTCCTTAAAAATTCAATTTAAAGTTTCTTGAGATTGCAGAATAACATTTCTCCGTTTATTTTATCTGTAGATTTGCCATCTAAGTATTCTAAAAACTGAAAACTGTGGCGTGAGTTTACTGCTGGAATCTGCAGTCTACGATCATCTGAATAGATTCAAAAAGATCGAACACAATGTTCATTGTTGTGCAATCTTGTCTCACAACACAATTTTCATAATTTTGGAAACTTAGAAGTTACCGCGAAGGCACAACAAAGTTGCAATCAGTAGAAGATATAGGGTTTAGCTTATGTTTCACAGTAGTTCCAATTACACAAAACTTTACTATTGCTATTTTCCAGTCTGAAGGTGACGCTCCTCCTAAGGAAAAGAACCAACAAGTGTATTCAAGATTTAATAGCGTTCGTAAAATTTCTATACTTAAGTCTTCTTAGACCCATTGGACTATCCTCTGCTGTCCCCACGCGGTGACTTTGGATGGAAACCACATACCGAATATGTTAAATCAACTATATACCACTGCAGTAGTCATCTTATCGGCTTAGAATTCGCTCAGATTTTAGCATTTTATATAGATCACACAAGCTCTCACTGAGTGTATAGTGGACATATATTGTGATTTATGGCACACGTTTAAACTATATATGTATTAATCACAGTAATTTACGTGCTCACCTATATCTGAATAACGCTGAGTGTACAAAAAGTAAGTGCTCTCCAAACCAACTCTGTTGAAAAAAATTAAATCATCTTGCCTTCGTGATTTATAATATCTCCTCGTAACGAGCTTGATAATTATCTATATATTATGATTATTGGGCAAACATTTTACAACTATAGCCATGAAGTTATTCCCGTAGCGGAGCACTAGTGATTAGCTAGTTATTCATAATACAGATGTATATACTTATTAGGGTAAATACGTGTTCATAGTAGTAAAACTATACAACCAATTTGAAATTGTGATTGAGGCGGTACCGTAATTGCAATAAGGGCCTATGGATCCATAGCTCCTTTACGGTGATCATTTCTTTTAATTCTATACATGTTTGTTGGTATGCCTGTGAAAGTTCACGTTTAAATTTCAACAACTGTCATAAGAAAGTGCTGTAAAATATATATTTTTAACAAAATTTTATTTATTTACAATCTGTTCAATTTGAATTGGAAATATATAAATATTATACACATGAACAACATTAACAGTTACAATTTACTTAGATTTTAACCAATTAATTCAATAACTTAAAAGGTAGTTCCAGGATAGCAGATCGGTATAGTCTGTACACACCTTTCAAACGTTTACGTACAAGGTGGTTTGGGTGTGCACCGTTTGCCCCACTCGGATAGCCAAACAGTAGCATATTACCGCGGTCGCTTATCCTTTTTTCAAGGCTGAATTTTACTTGTTGCCTCGGTGACCACTACGAATACTAGACTAACAGTACCGTGCAAGTAACCTGTTAGTCTAGTATCCTTGCTGGTGACCATTAGGGAGAGCGGTGGTAAGTCGCGGTGCTCTGGTCAGTCAATGTTTGGGCAGGATCCAAATCCATAATAACAGAGACATTGGTTTCTTTGTGACTCTATTTCTTACATTGAACAGATTTCTTACTTTGTAGCTGTTTTCTTCGATAGCTATTTTAGGTCTTCAGTAGAAATTGAGTAATGCATGTTCTTCAGCATAACACTATATGCTCGTTCTTGCCTTATCTGGTATGTATGGAACTGGCGTTCAAGTCTGAGTCATTTGACTAATTCCCGGTAAGCGTCAGGAGAAGATGGAAAGTTTAATTGTATTGATTAAGACATTTGTACGAGTATTCAGTTTTACTTGCCATTGAATCTAGGACATTGACCATCGGGGAAACATCTTTCACTGCTAGGAAAAACATGGGGAGTGGCTAGAATCTTTTATTATAGTGTTAGTGACGATATCTTCATCCATCGAATTTTCTTTGTTACAGGATAGTAATTCATAACTATTACTGAGTTGAAAAGGGTCATCATTTCTTTATCTGGTAACTTTACTTAAACAGTGGCGCATGAGTTCATGGTCTGCTGAAGAAGTAATATTTCTTCTAGTGTTTCTTGATTAAATGTTTGCCAGAACAGAATATATTAAACCACAGAATTTTCACAATTGAAACTAAAGTAACGCACTGACTTTACATAATTAATTCTGAAGGAAACAGTATTTTCCCGGACATTTTCCATAGTTCAGTGAAACAAGAAATCAGTAACATTGATACGTTTCATTGATTAATTCATCACGCTTTAACAAATTAAAACCCAAATATATATATAACATAATTAAAATCAAACGAGTAATTAAATGATTTTCTCAGATAAAAATGAACGTGTAGACTATGTCTTGCAACTCTCGCAACAACACTTTGGAAAAAATAAGCCCTCTTTACATAGATCAAGGTTAATGACGCCAATTCCTTTTGTAATTTTTAAGTTTTAGAGTGACCAAAATAATGACCAAACAATAATAATATTTGGTTTATTTCATGATTTAACATTACACTAAATAATAAATTTACTATTCCAAGCACTTATTAAAACAAGGGTAAATTATTATTTCAACTAATAACAAACTACTTGTATTTTGGATATCGCTGGATGACAGTAAAAGGCTTGTACAGACTTATAAAATTTTGAACAGCTTTCTATGTATCAAGTCATACTCAGTATTACAGATACCCATTTTTTGGAACTTGGTAGATTATACTTGTTCCTACTTACAATAGGACACATTGAAAAAGTTGCATACACATTAAGACAAAAAAATTACAAATATTCTTTAAAAAGCGTTAAAGATTTTGTTTGTATGAAATTTAAATTAAAACATTTCAACAAATTTTACCTCCCAAATAAATATTATGTCATATTCTCCCTTTTCTTCAACACAATAAATACACAATTATTTCATTATGTTTCAACTGATATGAATTTTAGTTATACTATATTGCATAGAATATATATATAACAATAATATTTAAACAAATTTTAAATTATAAATATGAAATGTAAAGTATGTATAAATGTATATAGCATTTGAAATTTCCTATACTAATTATTTGTGCAATAAAAGTAAGTATAACATTGTGACTACTGGTATCAGTTAAATTTTATATCCGTGTGTCTTGTAGTATAAATAGCAAGTCCAAAAATGGAAGAAAAGCAATTAAATTGCTTCTGTATTCATGGATATCATTAAGTGATATGTATATAAATATAGCAATTTTAAAGGGTAACACTCAACTTTTGTTTAGGTCAACACGGAGTGTTACTTGCTATTTAAATAATCAATGAAATATTGTATTAATGTTTGTTTATAAATTAATAATTTTATAATTAAGACAAATTTAATGTATCCTTTAAGCGGAAGGGTCCGCCGTCATGCAGTTCATAAACACCTAAACTCCAATTAGAATTGACCAAACGTGTTGAAATGCAGTGTGTTTTAGTGTTATTTTTGGATTGTGATGTCAGCTTTAATTCCGCTTCATTCGGCAGCGTTCTTCCTTTCACCACCCCCCCCACACCTTTCCCGTTGGTTTTAGTCTCGCCAACTGCCGAATGTTAACCGACCGCTCCCGAAGTCCTGACCCGAAGCAGTTCTTGTCTGTGGTTGTCTGCGGCAGTGAAGTGTCATCTCGTTTGTTGTTAGTTATTGATCATTCTGTAATAGGTTGAATTTTAATGAAGATTTGACTACTGGTAGGTTAGTATTATTGATTTGTAAATAAAATAGAGTTTACATTTTTGGTAAAGCATCTACATGTATGCTAGGAATAACCAATTAGCTAAAACTGCCACACCCCGCATTGCAGCAGAAGCCATTTTGACAGAAATATTTTCATTTTGATGATTAAATTAAGCCTAGGCCTAATTGGTTACATTAAATGTGAAATATTTGTGTGCATTGTTAGAGATTTTGAAAGGGTAAACTTAAAAATATTCATTTCCCTACAAACACAGTAGGAGTTGTGCAACTCTTGTGCACTTGAGTTTGAAAATTTTGTGACCTAGAAAAAAGCATACTTAGGACAAGTTAATTCTGTGCAGTAATAATTTAGTAGTAAGTTACTATGGCTATTATAACTATTAACTTATACATTTTACTCGTATAGCAATTACACCTTTACTTGTTTTACTATATCATTTTTAAAGTATATAACTAGACAATTCTACTTTCAAAAATAATAGTATTAAAGTTAACTCCAATCACCAAACTTTAAAATTGTAAGATTGGGAATTGTATTGAAATTTTTCTAACATCAGGGGGTAAAAATCAGTAATTATCTAGGATAATTTTAACCTTGTGATTTAAAGTCACTTTTAACAATTTCTTAAAATAGTAGGCCTATAGTGTACTTTAATTTTTAGAAAAAAATGTTAGGCGGTTGCAAACCTTATATAGCACAGGAATTATTATATGCTAGTGTTTTAAGAGTTTTTTGGTACTGTTTCTGTTTATCACTACTTTGATCACAGGTTCTACCTTCGTGGGATGTAGTATAATAAGCGGCCACCAACACATTCGAATGATGATTATAGAATGATATGGAACACTAAGTATAATCTATATTTTATTTTGTTATCAATATTCATGATCATCCAAAGGACTGAAAACAAAGGGTAGGGAACAAACGATATAAGCGGATCCGGTTTTTTATATAAAAATTGGCAAATGATATTACTACTTAATCATAACCATCGATATAATCAATCGATATTGATTAATTATTTTGAACAATTAACTTAAATAATCTATATCAACAGCTGTAAACACTTTCAAAAAATACACGTAGGGTAATATTTCAATTTTACGTAAGTAATATTTGATTATTAAAAATGGCAGTCAATTTTAGAAAACTACACGACATTGATTTGAAAGATAAGACATGTTTTTTGTGGCTTCAACATGTTGGACTCATACCGAAAAACCCATTATGTGAAATTTGTGGGAAGAAACAACCGTAACTGTGAGAGGAGCAAATATGGTCGTCTTGAGTTTTCCTAATTTTGGTTATTATAATTTGTTTGATCACTGTAAATATTAAATTCATATTTTAATTTAAAACATATGATTGTTATTGAGGGCTATAGATACTTTTATATCTACTTTTATTCTACTTTGATAGTCTAGAATTTGAGATGCGAATATTAGGTATTGATGATTACATTCTTCGATATAAAAAACCGGGTCCGCTTATTGTACCCTACCCAAAACAAATTAATAACGTAATGGATATTTCAAAGATTAATATGGTTTGGTTAGTTTTCAATCTTAGAAATTATTGTATAAATCAAATACCTTTAAAAGAGCAATTCTTATACAGGGTGGAGCGCGGTAATTTGCTTTTTTGCACTGCAGGCTGTGGCGGCACTGTTGGTCGAAGAGAGGGGAGAGTGGGCGTGGCTTATAGTGGCTGACGGGAGATTTGTATTCCTCCGCGTTCCAGTTGCCATCATGCAGTGGACACGAGAGGAGAGGTCGTTTTGTGTTGAAGCGTATTTTTCAAATGCCCAATCGATCATTGCAGTGCAGCGTGCTTTTCGTTTACGATTCGCTGTTCCCCCACGCGGACGTGTTCCTGGTCGGCAATCAATTGTAAATTGGGTAACTGCATTCAGAACAGCAGGGAATGTGTCATGTGTACGAAGGGGACCTCAGAGAAGGATTAAAACACCGGAAAACATCGATAGAGTTAGAGCAGCAGTACTGCAATCTCCAAAACGCTCTGCTCGGAAGCAATCACTTGCTCTTGGCATTTCAAGACGTTCTCTCCACTGGATTCTTCATGATGAACTGAGATTTCACCCGTATAAAATGTGCATGGTCCATCAATTGTCAGCACGGGACTATTTCTCACGGCGTACTTCTTGTGAAGACATGCTTGCAACTATACCGCGTGACGCAATTGTGTTCTTTTCTGATGAGGCACATTTTCACCTCAGTGGGTGTGTCAACAAGCAAAACATGCGCTACTGGAGTGAAACAAACCCCAGAGAAGTCCACCAGAGACCTCTGCATTCGGACCGCGTCACTGTGTGGTGCGCCATATCATGAGTAGGCATCATTGGCCCTTACTTTTTAACTGTCGTGCCATAACTGTGAACTCCGAACGGTACTTGACTATGATACAGGATTTTTTTCAGCCGGCTCTTGAGGCAATGCAATTAGAGGATACATGGTTCCAACAGGATGGTGCCACTGCACACACAGCAAGGGTTACCATGAATTGTTTAAGGCAAATGTTTCCTGGACGGCTTATCTCTTTGAGGGGTGATGTGAACTGGACGGCACGCACCAGACTTAGCCCCATGCGATTTTTTCCTTTGGGGTTACCTGAAGTCGAAGGTGTATATCAACCGTCCCAACACCTTGGAAGACCTAAGGAACAATATTGAGGCTGAAATTGGCAGAATACCAGTCGACATGCTTGTTAGAGTTAATGAAAACTTCAGTAAACGTATGCAGCAGTGTGTGGATGCCGAAGGTCGACATTTGCCAGATACGTTATTTAAAACCATGTAATTTAAAAATTCCCTTACTGTTCAATATAATTAAAATACAAAATAACTTTTTCTAAGGTTCATAATTTTTTTATTTCATTTTCAAATCAGCAAATTACCGCGCTCCACCTTGTATATAAATAAAATCTGAATCCCGGAAACGGCTCCAATAATTTTCATGAAATTTAGCATGCAAGGAGTTTCAATAGCATGCTTGTCATCCCGATCAAGGAAACACAAATCTCGGATCACATAGGTCTTGGAAACAAACTTACTTCGGTCAAAAAGCGTATATTTCCAGTCCTTATCATATATTTCAGATCTAAGATATTTCCAGTACCATAGTAGAGTTTGCCTTGTTGTTCTGACGAAGAAAAAATATATACACTTATATGTAGGACCGAGATGCCTACTTCGGTTAAAAATTGCTTACTTAAGACCGTTTAAATTCACTTATATACTATGTCACAGTTTAGCTTGCCATATACAGTAGAGTCCCGGTAATCCGAGGTGAATGGGACCGAATGTACCTCGAATTGTGAAGAACTCAAATTATACGGAACACTTTGAGAAAAATTGGGTTATAATTAAAACTGAAGGCAAACAAAAGAAATATGCTTTTATTACAAATACCAGCATTAAGAAATTACTTACAGAGGTCCAAAGATACAATGTTTACTTAAAAAAACTGTCTAGAGTTTTTTGTTTCACCACACTGCAGCGTTTGCGGGCAGCCATGTCTCTCCACCGCCGAAGCAATAACGTGTCTGCCGCTGTCGCCTCTGCTTGCAGCTCTACGTAGCGCAGGGCCGCATCCAGTGCCGCGAAGCCGTCGCTGTGAGTCATTGCCGGGTCTGTCTCCTGCACACTTTCTTCTTCCTCACTCCCGTCAGCTGTCATGTATGTGACCATCTCCACTATGGTGTCGTCTGTTGTCTCAAAACTGTTCGTCCCTACTCATCCACTCTCTAATATCAGTTTGATTTGTCCCATTGCAACCAGGAAGTCTGTTTATTAAATTTATTAACGGTAGATCGTCATCTTCATCATCATTTTCAATTTTACACACTCCGATTTTCTTCCATGATTTCTGGATTGTTTCTGGTTTAATTTTGCTCCAAGCTTCAGCGATCCAATAAATTACATCCTTGATTGTGACTTTTTTCAGGAAATCTTCCGCTCGGATTTAACGGAACCTCGGACTATCGAGACTCAAACTATCGGGACTCTACTGTATACTATACCAAAATACTATATACATTCGATTATCTAGTTCTCGGAAATCTATTTTGGTCAAAATCGTGTTGACATTGTTGAGTTTGCCTTGTCCTTATGAAGAAAATAGACATAAGATACGTAAACACGAAGTAAAACACTGGAACAACAAATATATAACCTTATACTGCACTAACAACAGACGAAATAAATCATCTGATCGCTATAGAAACTCCAGCCAATCGGAGTCAGAGCAGCTGGGCACAGACCAAAAACAAAACTTACAAGTCATCTAAAGACACAAAAATCAAAAGGGGTGGGAATATTTTCTCCATGTAGCCCCGTATCCTTGTGAATTGATTCACGTAATATCACATTATTTGAGCGGCAGCAAGTACGAAAATAAAAATAAAAGCGAGCTATCCTACATATCGGATCGTGGCGTTTTTCGAAGGTGTAGGGTGGTCCGATATTTCGGTCCGTGGCGCTAAAAGGGTTAAAGTAAATACTATCCAAGTTAATATAGTAACAAATAAAAGAGTCGCTGTACACCAAAAATGTTATATATTTTTAACAATTAACCGCCAATTAAAATTCAAATATTTGTATCTTTAGTACCAAGTTAATTTTCAATTTTCAATAGAAATCGTGTGGGTGCTGATGGTAAATTAAAAATATTAAACTACTATATAGCATGAATTGTATTTTACTACCTTATATTTTGTTGTTTACACATTTAAATTTATTTATAACAATTACATTTATAACAGATCTACAACTAAACATGAAATAATGTGAACCATTTAGGTCTCTAGTCCACTCCCAAGTTTGAAGGTTAGGCATTTTCAACCATTTTCTTGAATAATTGCCTTTTACTACTACCTTCACTAAAAATATCATCATAAAAGTTACTATCACCCACTTCATTTTTAATTTCATTGAGTTTGTTCTTCAAAAACTAATCGAATCAATTAATCAACAGATGAAACGTCAATTGATTTCAAGATCAGTTAATCAGCTTCAAAATTGAACAGACTGTTCATTGACGTAATAGTATAGATTGACAAATGCCAAAATAATTGATTATAGGAATATTTTTCTACTACAAAATAATTAAGAAATATAACGGGAGTACTTGTCATCGGTAATTACGCTAATGCTTACTGATGACGGGGTATATAAACAATGGATTAAAGACCTCTGAGTTATTGGTATCACTCAGAACCATAGATGAACTATGACTGAGTTATAATAGTCTGTTGACAGTTCTCTCAAGAGGTATACATTTTTACTAATGGCAATCTTTGCAAATCTTCTGAGGTAAAGTTTGGCGTGCCACGGGGATCAGTTCTGGGCCCTACTTTATTTCTAATTATGGTTAACGATCTTGAGTACAATGTGAGTTATAAATCAGTAATGTTTGCTGATGATGTCACTTTTTTACAACAGTAAATAATCAAAATGAAAGAGAGCTTAAACTAAGATGTATGATTGATGAAGCAGATGAATGGTATAAATCAAATGTTCTGTTGTTGAATTTAGAAAAAAACTCAAAATATGGTTTTTTCCTTGAGACTTCAAGCTGATTGTAATGATAATGTGGTTAATTTATTAGGGATCACTCTGGATTCAAAGTTGACCTGGTATTCTCATATAAATAATGTATGTAAAAGATTGAGCAGGGTCATATATCTCTTGTACCATTTGAGGCACTGTGTAGACAAACACTATCTTAGAATGGTTTACTTTGCCCTTTTTCAAGGTGTAATTACATATGGACTATTATTATGGGGTAACTGTAGCAGTATAAATGAAGTATTGATTATTCAAAAGAAAGCAGTCAGAATTCTCAACAACGCCCATCGTCTTGAGCACTGTAGACCCTTCTTTATTTGCAGTAAAATACTAACTGTTGTAAATCTATACATTTTATCTTGCCTACTTTTTGAAAAAAATAATGTTAATAATTATGTCCTCAATGAGCATGTTCACTCTTATGCTACTAGAAATTCTCACCAAATTCATGTACCTTTTGCTAGGTTAAGTAAAACTAAATTCTCTTATGAAATTGTTAGCATAAGGCTATTTAATAGACTGCACATTTCTGCTCATTATAGTAGCTTCAATAGTTTTAGAAATATTTTATACAATTGGCTGTTGAACAATCCTTTTTACAAAATTGACGAGTTCTTTAAAAGTGATATATCTAGTCTAGTCTTTCAAAGTTAGTCTGTAGGTAGTTTTAACTGTATATGTTAATTGCTTTTATTTGTATGTATCTGTATGACGTAGCCTATTGTACAAATATGTATTTAATGGCCAAATATATGACTTATGACCTATATTGAGTGTAACAAAAGTTAAAATTTATGTATTGTTGCAGGATAGCCGTTGTGCAAAATGGACCAGATTACACCCAAGGAGGTTAAAATCCTTGAAACTGCTGAAGATATTCAAGAACGCAGAGAACAAGTTCTAACCCGTTACAGTGATTTTAAATCTGAAGCACGAGCAAAGAGAGAAAAGCTTGAAGACTCTCGCAGATTTCAGGTTGGTTATCATTGCATAAGGTGTTAATAAATTTAAGTATTATTACAGTTCAAGTGCAAATTTCCTAAATTAGTTATATATATAATTCTTTAATGATTGAAGTGGCACCTACTTGATGCATGGTTGTCATGTAAGTGGATTACCTGATATCAGGCATGTATGTATGGGATTGTTTACGCGACTTGTGATACAGTAAATATCATCTGATTACTCTTAAAATCATACGTCAGCAAAAATGAACTAATATAATGTTACTGTTGGGTTTCATTTCAATTTGCCTCCTCTATGTTAGTTGTAACTTAATGTCCTAACCAAGTCAGACGCTGATGACTGTTGCCATATTGTAAATAGAGGTTCATTATATAAATTAATTTATAATATAACATGTTCTATAGTTTTCAGCTAATTCTTGAAAAAAAAAAATATATATATATATTTATATATTGGTGAATGGCATATTTAACAGATAACAACACTCATTTGTCTTCACGGACACTGCACAAAACTGACGTATTAACTAAAAGAAATAAAAACTAATAAGACATGATTATCATCTCTTATTAAGTTGTTCAAAAGGGTTCAATAGTTTTTGAAGATAGCTTGTCCATTCCAGTAGAAAGTAACTGGACGTACAAACATATGTTTAGATTAATTAAAAACAGGTTAAAACATAGCTGGCATTGCCATTTGTGCCAAATCAGTGTTTAAATGTGATAGGAATCGGATTCTTAGTATATGGTACGTACCTCTTTTTATACGGAAGTTGTTTTAAAATTAATTGGTAGACACTTTCGAATACCCTAAAGCAAAGGTAGGAGAACACAACATAGTATATTTGGTGAAATTTCTCAACCATCCAAGATAAAGCCAAACTTTAAATACAAAACAAATTGTAGTTTTTAACAAAGCTATTGATAGGTGTACTAAAAGTTAATCTTGCTATTAGGTTATACCGGTTTGAAATATCCTACACTTGAACTATTAATAAAAATTGATTATGTACTGTAAAGTGAGAACTGTGACATAATTTTTAGAAAGAGGTACTTCTTTAGTGACCTTGGATAAAAATTTGGATTTAGTAAAATTTTGTACAAGGTAACAGTAAAAAAATCTGTGAAACTACAACTTTGACATTTTGGAACACTCTGTGTACAAGAAGTGAAATAAATTGAAAATTTTATCACTACTTAAAGCAAGCCCATTGCAACTGAACTATTTGTCCGAATCTGCAAGTGAAAGTACGAATTCTAATATATGTCTTGCTCTCTCTTACATTTTACTTCAGATATCGAGTCACCTGCGTACAAAACCAAGCGAGTTTTAACATTGTATGGTGAGTGTCAAAATTATAAATAACAGGGGGCATAAAATACATACCTGTGGTACACTATTATGTTTGTTCGCTCATGATGATGTAAATTCAGTGCCTACTATTGAGTAACGCTCTTTGTTTTCTATTGGTAAGATAAGATTGAAACCATGCCAAAGTTTTTAAAACCCCATACAATCTCAGTTTACTCAAAAGTAATGAGTAATTTATGCAGTCAAAGGCTTTAGAGAGGTCACAAAAGACACTAAAAAAGACCGCAATACTTTGCGACCCATACAAGATGTTTTCATTCAATCATTTCTAAAGCAGCCTCAATTGTGCTGTGACCAGAGCAAAAGCCGTACTGATTTTTACATAGAAATCCATTACTCTCTGGATAATAACATAATTGCTTATGTACTATTTTTTCAAATACCTTAGATATACTGGGTAAAACTGATACTGGTCCGTAATTATTAGGGTCTTGCCTAGCCCCTTTTTTGAAAACTGGTTTTACATCTGCATATTTTAATTATATAGGAAACTGACCTGAAATGAAAGATTGGTAAGTAATAAATACCAGTGGATTTGAAATAAAAATTGCTATAGCTTTGGTACCTGGGCTGGAATTTCATCCCATACAACTTATTTTGTGTTCCACAGATTCAAAATGACATTACAGACCTCTTGAGCACGTAAGGACAAATACAAATACGTAATACAAATGTGGCTTGCGTACTATTAGTACTTGTAATATTACTTAAAAGCTGAACAGTCAAATTAAGCTAGGTCATAGAACTAGTTTTCTTCATTATATTTACAAACATGGTATTGACATGGTGGGCAATATACAGTACTTAATATCAGTTTAAACATCATTATTTACTTTGAGCTTTATGCAGTCTGGCTTTTTAATAGAGTGAATAACTAACGCTGATTCAGCACCTGCCATACATCTTTGCTTTTATTTTCAGAATTATTTATATAGTTGCAAATTATACATTCTTTTGGCAGCAGCTCACACTAAAATAAAATGTGTATTCCTTCACATATTTATTCAAAATATTCCTACTTGATACAACTATACCATTTGTAACCAATTTTTTACTTTTTAAAAACCCTTAGAATTATATTTAATTTTAATAGATTTATAAGAGAAAGGATATTTAAATAAAACATGTCTTAAAACTTCTGAGGAAACTATTAAAAATTTCATACATTGTGCTCGACTCATAAAATTCATGAAAAATATCTTTATAGACTACACCATGTCAGTTATATATATATTTTTTTGAAATATTCTTTTTTGTACTGAAAAATTTTGTGCTGATTAATCACTTTCCAGTCAAATGACATTAATAAGGCTCTGTGGTCAGATTAACCAAGTTGAATATTTAACAATTTTCTTTGCATAACTCCTATTAGTACCAATGTTATCAATATAAGACATAGATTCCTTAGTGACCCTATCTGTCTTTTTTTTTAATGAGAGAATGTTGTTTAAGCCATTTAAGCCATCTGGGACACAATCAACTCGGAGAGAAACAAAATAAACAAAAGGTGAAGCAAATATGCAGTTGGAGATGGATGGCAAAATAGAGGATAACCCTGTTCTTGTGGCTGAAACACTTTAATAAAATATTTTTCGAAAAAATAGCAGCTTCCACATTGGAAAACAATCGGGAACAATTTAAAAAACACAATAATAACTCACCAAATTACCCTACCACAAAGTGATACCCGATTACTATTTTTAAAACCTACTAACACAAAGGAAGTCATTGCAACAATATCCTCACTAAAATCTAAGTTATCTTGTGGAGTAGACGAGGTTCCATCAAAGGTCGTAAAAACACTGTGCCAAACAACTAGCACCTCCCATTAGTCAGCATAATAAACAAATCATTTAGTTCAGGACAATTCCCCTCTGCTTTAAAAAACTGCTAAAATATATCCAAAAACACAAGAAAGGATCCCTCATCAAACCAGAGAATTACCGCCCTATCTCGCTAATATCAACACTCTCAAAAATAATAGAAAAGATTGCTCTGTCAAGAATGCTAGACTACATGGAAAGAAATGAACTTATTACAAAAAATCAACATGGATTTCTCAAAGGTAGATCCACCACCACAGCTGTTACCAATTTACTTGAAAAAAAATCACAGACAACCTGGAAGATGGCAAAACATGTCTCAGCTATTCTACTTGACTACAGCAAAGCCTTCGATTGCTTGGGTCATGAGAGAAAACTCTTGGCTTTAGGTATTGACGGCCTAGCAAAAGATTGGGTGGCTAGCTACCTGAAAGATCGCACACAAATTACTGAAATTCAACAAAATCTGAATGGAAAAAAAATGTGTATACAGATCAAAGCCACTGCCAGTGTGAGAAGAGGAGTGCCTCAAGGCTCAGTACTGGGCCCCTTTTTATTTATTCTTTTCACCAACGACTTTTCTGTTTTTATCAATGATGACAATGTAGAGACTATAATGTACGCAGGACGATACAACTCTTTCTATTTGCAAATGACACATCACATGAATTAGTAACTAGCATTTTATCATCTACAGATAAAGCACTCCAATACTGTCTTCAAAACGACTTAGCTATCAATCCATCCAAAACCACACATATCAATTTTAGCAGAAGGACATGAAACAAATACCAGATATTCCCAATATTTCAACAGAACAAAAAGACAAAAACTACTGGGGCTCACAATTGATGCTGACCTTTCCTGGGGAGATCATATTAATGCAATGACCAAGAAACTCTCATCTGGGATATTTGTAGTCAAAAGAATGATGTGGATGGGAGGCCCGGAATTAGCCAAAACAGCCTACTACGCGATGGTAGAAATCTCACATTAGATATGGATTAATTTCTTGGGGCTCAACATCCGAGGCCAACCTTAACAAAATCCTGATCCTCCAAAAAAAAGCTATTAGAAACACTTGCAGGCCTAGGCCCTACAGATAGCTGCAGAGAAGCGTTCAAGTCACTTAAGATCTTAACCGTCACATCACTCTACATACTTGCAGTTGTCATCTACACCAATCAGCTGGACCTTCCAAGAAATGAAGACATACATTCTTACAACACTAGGAGAGCAGCCGACTACAGTCTTCCTATTCACCACACAACAAACATTTAGCAAAAAAACCTTCATACATTGGCCGCAAAATCATCAACTCATTGCCACAAAACCTTAAGGACAAGAGAGGAAACCAGTTAAAAAATGAACTTCAGAACTGGCTAGTGGAGCGACCCTTATACTCGACCAAGGAGTTTTTTGACCCTTTTATAAGATGACAAAACATTACACAAAATTAATAAACAAATAGATACATTAAATTGTAAAGCAAGATTATCACATGTTGACGCCATTGTATTTCTTAAAGAAATTGCAAATAAAGAATTTTGTCTATTGTCTATTGTCTATTGTGTATTAATAAATCTACATAAACATGGACTTCTCTATAATCAGATGCTGGAATTTCTATGAATGTATATGCATACACACAAGGGCTTTATGATGAAGTGAATGAACTCGTAATCCGGTCTAAAATGTACTAACTATTATCTTGAAACTTTACAAGATTATTATTATTGGTTAAAAAATTATTAACTTAATTTCGTTATAAGCATAAACACTGTTTTTTATTGGTTATTCTGATGTCTCAGTCCCAATCACGAGCCATTGTGTGAACATTGATTCTTTTATATGCACTGTTTTTTTTTTATAAAGATTGTTTGTGTCAAGTTCAGAGATATATTTTTTGTTATTTTATTGTTGGAATAGATTTCCCTTCAATAAAATTAGGAAACTTTAAAGTTCAATTCTGTGCCAAAAGCATAATGGATCTGGCCACAATAAATTAATTTTGAATTTTGACTCTGTAATAAACACTTTTGCACTTTTAATAACGGTTGGTTACTTATTGTATGTTAAAAGCAAACAAAGTTTTACAACTTGGATAGCTTAATCCAAGTTAGTTTATTTCCTTTTTTGTAATTAATGGTACTCAGATATAAATTTAAAAAAAGTATACATTGTTTGGTTGAAACAGAATGTTGATAATGAAATAATAAGTAGCACAAAGTTTGAAGGAGAAGATGATATGAGTTGGCTGGATGTTGAAAAGTGGAAGCATGGGAGGAGTGGATTGAACCATTATACTAGTGTGGAATCACTTTCAATACAGGGTTATGAAAGTGGAATGAACTTCTTGACTTTGCAACCTTTTTGCTCTTCAACATATTAACATGTTGGGTGTGCACGAGAGGTGTTCTACCCATTGCAGATTGCTCCCATTCGACCTTTGTCGTTTTGTCACCTCAGTATTCTTTGAGAACTCTTTATAGTATATTGATTTATCATCACTCCTTTGGAGTGACATTTTTGCAGTGCTTGTTTGTGTTTACTGATATTTTGTGTGTGGTATAATAGTTAATTCCTATATACACCTAGAGTAGTATATTATATATCAGGGTGGCCACCCGACTGGGAAACCGGGAATAAGCCAAGAATTTAATGGACCAGGGAAAAAACCGGGAATAAGCCAGGAGTTTTTCTGAGAACCGGGAAAATTATAAAAACAAATTTTCCGTCTCCAAGAAGTTATAAAATCAAGACATAATTTAACAGCTTCTTGAATCAAGAATTTATTAATCTCGAAACATTGTATTATACGTGACGTGGATCGTGAAATTATGAATGAAGATCGACATGTGTTTGCGAGCTTCACCTGAGGGTTGCCTCCACTAGTGTAGTAGAGTTTATCTTGGTTAGTTCTACTCCTGTGCTGTGACAAGCCCCCTCCCCCCCCCCCCAAAAAAAAAAAAAAAAACGCGTAACAATGCGTTGGACAATTTAAAATCGGTTGACCGTTCCGGACTTTGGAACTAAACGAGCGATACGCATTAAGTGATAAAATGGCAGAACAGTAGTGACTGTGATACAAACGGGTTTTATGTATTTAAGTATTATTCAGTCATAGAGGTGCTAATAACAGGCTTAATAGTTCGGTTAGTGGAATAATATATGTTTGACGGTTAGGCATACCCGGTTTT
Source organism: Homalodisca vitripennis (assembly GCF_021130785.1). Taxonomy (NCBI): domain Eukaryota; kingdom Metazoa; phylum Arthropoda; class Insecta; order Hemiptera; family Cicadellidae; genus Homalodisca; species Homalodisca vitripennis. The sequence goes on from NC_060210.1 coordinate 172,505,774, forward strand.
TTTAACACACCAGAATTTCAGTTGGATTTTTACCAGGCCTGATAAGATAGCTTTCAGAGAAGAAAATAGTGGGTAAGCTATAACAAATAACGCCAAGAAAGGCGCGTTTGCATCCGACATGTTGCACAGCAATGACAGAATGAGCTGAGGTCTAAGCGGCAGGAGAAACATTTATTGTCTAGAATTGGGGTCAGATAAGCGGCATCGTGTGGTACCGCCCTGTCGTTCAGGTCTGTTGTGAGTGTTGCCTGTATGTACAATACAAACATTAAACTTTAAGTCGCCGCTCGATCCAGCGCTCACCGCCCACCGCTTACCATTCTTATCGCCGCCGAGACCTCGTTTGCTATGAATGATTGCTCCTCACCCACGTTCCGATTGGTCATCAGATTACATAGGTTAAAACACAGAAAGTGATGTTATGTTTTGATATCACGGTCACATCCAAACCTCAACTGTACTGCGTTTACTTACACTAGCAAAAAATTGTCAGTTTCGTTGTCAGAGCGGGATTGCACGACGGCTGGAAATCCTGTATGTTCTCCGATTAAACTATTTACCTATTTCCGATTAATGACTTCCCCGCAAACTTGACGATCGGTCGTCGGACGATTCAAACTGTTCAAACCAAATAGTTCAACATGTATAAGGAGCCATATGTCATGTTGTTTCGTAGTCCAAAACTATAATCTAACGAACATGTGGCGAACCACGGCCTTTCGTGCGTTTATTTACTTTGTAGTTATGTTTTGTCATTGTAGGGGTGATTCTATTCTTGCATTTAATTAAAGGCTGACAAAATATTTAGAGCCAGTAATTGGTAACATCAATTGTGCTCGTATTCTGGGTGCAACTGTAGAAGGTACTGTTCTGTATTGGTGTCTATGTACTTATTCTACAAATCACGAACTAATCGCACTTCAGTAACTTGCGTAGCAGATTACATTCTGATGCATTCTTCGTGTATTGGCCGTCAAGTGGGATATATAAATATATGTTTATTGAGAGCCACAATACTTTCACGGGCCTCTAACTAACGCCAACGATGAAAATCTGGAAAAGCGTGCATTACACATGAATTTCGGACTCCGGGAAACATGCATGAATTTTTATAGTGACCCTGGAATTTTTAGTAGGGATGGATCGTTATCGGTACTCGATACTGGGGCTCTTTCTACTCAATTCCTATACCAACAGAAGTGCTCAAATTCACTTGAAAAATCGATTTCACAATATACTACTCGTATGGGGAAGCTGTATCTCGAATCCAAATAAATTCTATTCCCGGATGACTACGGCAGTACGCAAATTACCGATTGCTTTGAAGTTCATCAACTGCAGATCTCTGACCTGCAATGCTGGACTGCAGTCTGCCCCACTGTAGCGCTGTGTTGGTATTTATTTGTTATCTTTGTTTATTCCGTATTGGATATATGTATTTGCCAAACATCACAGAAAGGAAAGTTATTATGTATTCACGATGATTCGTCGATAGATCGAAAGATACATAAATAAAAACTAAGGTGCTTGAAATAGGTGATAGTGATAGGTCGTCACCGAATTTTGCTAGTAACAAAATGGTATCACAGCTTTGTCGCATTTCTTGCAAATACAGCTGGTAACAATAAACAGTAAACGTTGAACTCAGCGTAATGGTCAAATACAGTATTACTTTTGTTTATTTAGTTTGAAAATAGACTAGAGAATCGGAAATTTTCAACCGGGAAAAAACCAGAAATTTGAAAAGATGTTTTGAGTGGCCACCCTGTATATGTTTTAGCACTGAATGTGTTAAAGTAGAATTATATCGTAGAGAAACTAATTCATAATTTATTCATGAAATTTTATTTTTCAGTATTTTAAAAGAGATGCTGATGAACTTGAATCTTGGATTTATGAAAAACTTCAAGCTGCTTCAGATGAGAGCTACAAAGATCCCACCAATTTACAGGTAATGTCGTTTATACACTCATATAAGATGATGTTGTGAAACCACAAAGAAGATTTAGTATTTGTTTATATTTATGTGGACCTGTTATGTTTTTGAATGAAATTGATCTTGAATATCTTAATGGCCAATTAGTTTTGTATGCATATTGGGATATTGGAGTCAAACTGGCTCCAATTTTGTAGCTGTGTTGCAGTTACATAATTAATTATTTACATAAGATTTTTTCAACAGTGTTCTGAACACATTCATTAATATATGAAAACTGTATATCTGTAAGTTAGTATATAAATACATTTTTGTTTTTTAGACATACATTTAGAAAAAATATTTTATCTTTGTTTCAAGGCAAAGATCCAGAAACATCAAGCATTTGAAGCAGAAGTAGCAGCTCATAGCAATGCTATTGTTGTTTTGGACAACACAGGAAAAGAAATGATTAATCAAAACCACTTCGCATCTGAAATTATTCGTAAACGGCTTGGTGAGTGATGCAGAGACCCTTTAGCGCTTTCATACCAGATAAACTTGCATTTTGTTACAATCATGTATTTTGTTAAAGTATAAACGTTGTTATCTGTTGCAAATATCACTTATTCATCTCATTAATCCTTTAATTGTCATAGCATATTTCATTATTTGAGGTAGTTATATTTTGGCTATATTTTTTTACATTGCATAGTCTTATTGGCTTCTGTGTTACTTGACATATGCTTAATGTCTTAGAGTATTGTTCTTTATTTTGTCATGTCTGATCGTTCAAAAAAATAAGAAATTAATGTGATTGGCTTGTTTATCACATTTTCAGTTTTACTGATTGCTATTAATCTTGAATTGTTTTGTTTTGCTATGACATTATGATATTTAAATATCTTTATATCTATAAATAACATTGTTCTCCATTGTATTTAGTAGCAATTGTTTTTTGGTAATATCATATTTTTGGTAACAATTTTAAAACATTATACTTGGTAAAAACTATTAAGTTAATTCTGTAACAATTTTTTAATTATTAATACATTTTAATAGAGGAACTACACCGTTTGTGGGAGCTGCTGTTGTCAAAACTGGCTGAGAAGGGTATGAAGTTGCAGCAAGCTCTTGTCTTGGTCCAATTCTTGCGCCAGTGTGATGAAGTAATGTTCTGGATCAATGACAAAGTAAGGAATTTTATCATTCACAATAATTGTACTACATTAAAGCATTCATAATCTGGATGATTTACACTTTATGGGGTAGTTATACTAAAAGTAGCAAATCATATCACCTACTACCATTATTATTTGTCAATATTACTAATTCTAATTCCTTTCATGGAAAATGTTTGATAATAAAGTATGCTTTAAGTTTATTTTTCTCTTTTAGTTTTACCAGTACATTGTATAATGGCAAAGCAATATTGTAAAGAATAATTGTCTACTCACACAGTTGATTCAATATTTCTGTATGCAACATTTGACTAAAGAGAAATTATTTTTGTTAAGTAAATGGTTATTTGTTTTCTTAGGAAACATTTGTGACAACTGATGAATTTGGACATGATTTAGAGCATGTTGAAGTTTTGCAACGAAAGTTTGATGAATTTCAAAAGGATATGGCATCCCAAGAATATCGAGTAACAGAAGTGAATGAACTGGCAGACAAGCTAGTGTTGGATGGTCACCCGGAAAGAGATGTTATTTTAAAACGTAAAGAGGTAAGTTTTATCTGTAGCTCACTCCTTTAATTCAATCTGTTATGAAAGCTTGGTAAATAATTTGAAAATAAAACTAAATTGAAATTAAAATGATCTTATGTATTTAGTTTCAACCTCAAGTTAGTCCATAACTAGATGGGGTAGTAAACAGTCATTTTGGTTGTGGATTTATTTTGTCCCTATATTGAATATGTGTCTCTTGAAATTTAAAGAAGTTTAATATCTCATAACTATATTTTGTAATATTTTCATTGAAGTAAAACACATAAAGAAACAATCATAAATGAATGCATATAGTCCAAAAACAAAAATAACATTATACAGTATATTAATAGATTGTTTGTATTCAGTGAACTAAGAGAATATATATGTAACTAGCTGTTTCCCGCGGCTTTGCACGCTTTTCATAAGCTTTGCCCGTGTATGTGAACTTCTGATTTAATTGAATTATATTTACAACGCCGATGTAGAGTTTGCCTTGTTGCCATGATCAAGAAAATATGTTTATGTTTATAGCCATTGTGCACGTACATGTACTTTATTATGAAGTGGTCTAACACTCAAACTTTAAGTTCAATCAGAAATGTATCTTAAAGACAAATATACATAATAACTTAGCGCCTTCAAATAGTGTTTGGCTTTGTAATATACGTAACTGTCTCGTAATTGCAGTTTATAGTGTGCAGGCGCTTTTAAACCTTTTATCTTTTGCAGCGCCGCTTGGTGGTGAGTTACATCAATGGGCATAGCTTATAATATAAACCTTCTTCGTGGAAAAATATGTATACATACAAATTTTCATAATAGTCTGTCTAATATTTTGTGATTCCATAAAGGACAAACGCACAAACATTCATTTTTATATATATATAGATAGAAGATTATTATAATTCATTGTTGCACAACATTATTCAGTTTACATAACGTAGCAAACACAGATGAGAAGGGTTGATTCAATATGAATGTTGATTTCAGCTCCAATTCACCTTCCGATTAGTGCAGCTTTGAATCTCCTCAGACGGATGTAGACTCCAGATTCCTGGAGTTAAGTCTGAGACAGCGTCATATTTGAAATACTGTACTAAGCGGAAGGTGAATTGGAGCTCAACTCAACATTTGTATTAATCAGTAGTTGTAATTAGCTGTAACCAGCAGATTATGAAGATTAAAGTTTTCGTCACCAGTTGAATCTTGTACAGAAAGGTTGTCATCGTTGTCTTCACTTGAAACACTATCATACACATCTTTATAGATAGGCCAACTCTTTATCCTCTTTACAGATGAATTAGCTCCTTATCTTTAGAGATTGAGTTTTCATCAATGAGTGTTGTTTTGCTGGAAATGTAGTACAACAGCTACAAAATTGTCCTTTTTCCTAGAAGTTTTTCTGGAAAACAAAACAACAATTTTCTGAATAAAATTTCCCTTTTTTTGTTTGTGCAGATTTGGTGAATCGATCTTGTCCCTTTTAAGTTTATGATTTTTTAAAGTAAAACTTTGATTATTTCATCAACTTTCTGTTCTTTTGCAAAGAACATTGTTACATTTTTGTTTTTAGACTACATCAAACAGGTTTCAGCGTTTGGAATATCATTACCATAAGCCACAAAGTTGTTAGCAAGCCTTTGCAATACTCTTCCAACTCTATCTGGAATTCCTTTCTCATGTGATGCTTCAAAATATGACCATGTTGCACTGGAAAATTTATAATCAAACACCTGATAGCAAAATATGAAAATGGTATATTTCTGTCGGTACTGAGTAGATGGGCTATCTCAAAAAGTGAACTGTTTTTACTTCAGGGAAATCACTTTTCAAATTTAGAAAAAGAATATTCAAAATGGGCCCAAATGGCAGGAGATCCATGGCTAAGCGACTTAGAAACTGAGGCGAAGCATATAGCTTTTGACTTTTTTTTGTACATAAATTACATCTGTACGTATAGTTGCTTGTTGTCTGTATCCACTAAAATGGAATGATTGAATTTCCTTTGATAGTTTGGATGCAACATATTCAGAAAAATCAATATGGATCAATGCTTCACCATCTGAAAGACTCTCTTAATGACTTGTAGGCTGCATTGTGATGTTTTATGTTGTATACATACTTTAAAGTCTTTCATATCTCTCTGTAATGCAGCATTAAGCTCTTTAACAGTAGCATATACTTCACTTTAAGGCTGTCACTTTCTTGATTACCTCTACATCATTCACTTTTTTTATCCTGGATTCTATCTGATTTCTCCGCTTTTCCCTATAATGCTTCTGTTTTTCAGCTGCTGTTAGCTTACCTGTGGAAGAAAATACTGCATCAATGACAAAACTTTTAACATAAGTTAATTTGATTTATGTTCTAATTAATTTTAAACTAATAAAATTCAGGTCTGTGTTTATACCATTAGGCTACCACTACTAAACATATCTCAAGCAAGGTTGATATACTTCAAAAAAATTATTTAATTTGGCATGTAGGCTAGTTTTTGCTGAACAGTTAATAGGCCATCAGCTAGGGCCTATAAAACTGTCAAGTAATAAGCATCATTAGTGTTAAAACTAAATTGTGTCCCCTTTTTGATAATAAACCATTATAATAACGAACTCTCAAGAATGTTACCCAGGCACTCATGAATGTTACTTTTACCCAGTACCCTGAGAATCGTCAAAAAAATTCAAAACTGACCACTTGTTGAGTCTACTGCAAAGTGAGGTTAGGGTTGAAACATTAGAACAATAGTGTTTTCATATTATTCTATTGTTTATTAAGCTATATATTTTAATACATTAAAATTGAGGTAATATTCATGATAAATAATTAATGTACTCACCATACTAACAGTATATTTTTTCAATACTTCTTTCAAAACGGTTACAGTAAACAACTTTTCACAATTCAACTAAAACAAAAATGCATGTATTGTCTTCCCACCGTGCTTCACAGGTACTGCAATTCAATTAGAAATTTTGCTGGTAACATTCCTAAAAATCATGGACTGGCATAATTAATTAAATTTTAATTAAATTTAAAAAAGAATATTACAAAAATATTATTGATAAATATATAAATAGTAAACAATGTAAATACTAATAATATTATGAAAACACTATACATTAGTGAGTATTTGTTGGACAAAAATTAGGTTTTGGACACTTATAATGTCCAATGATTTTAAAATAAAAATTATTACCTGGCATACAAATATCTCAGGTAATCTTAAAAAAATATATGGGTTTATTGCATTTTAACTTAATTACTTGCTGGCTTAAAACTTAACAAACACATACAATCAAATACCTAAAATTATGTTAGGAAAATTGAAGACATTAAAGTGGCAAATATTTTGATAATGCCCCACCCCTTGTCACTAAGAAACACAATTTTATTAAGAGTTTGTATTTTTTAGGAACTTATCGAAGCATGGATGCGACTGAAACAACTTGCTTTAATGCGCCAAGAAAAACTATTTGGTGCCCATGAAATACAGCGCTTAAATCGTGATGCTGATGAGACAGTAGCTTGGATAGCAGAGAAGGATGTGGTTCTTTCTTCAGATGACTATGGCAGAGACCTTGCTACAGTTCAAACATTGCAGGTAAGTTTGATCTAAATAGGATTTTGTTGCTAATTGTTAACTGCTAAAGTGATTATGGATCACACTAGGGTGTAGTCTTTATTTAAATAAGTTTGTTTGTAATTTGGTTTATTTATTTTTGTTATAGAGAAAACACGAAGGGGTGGAGAGGGACCTAGCGGCTCTGGAGGATAAGGTTTTGACATTAGGGCAGGAGGCGGATAGGTTGTGTGGCATACACCCTGACCATGCAGACCAGATACAGGCCAAACGAGCGGAGATCGTGGCCTACTGGGAGCGACTCAAGGACAAGGCCAAGGAGCGCAGGCAGAAATTGGATGAGTCTTACTGTCTTCACCGATTCCTGGCTGACTTCAGAGACCTCATTTGTTGGATTAACGACATGAAGGCAATCATCTCTGCAGATGAGTTGGCCAAGGATGTTGCTGGTGCAGAGGCTCTCATTGAACGTCACCAAGAGCATAAAGTGAGTCAGATGTATTATTTATAACCAGAATTACAAGGGGTAAATGAATAGTTGACACCGGAATTCAGAGTTTGGTTCTGATTTTGCCTATCTTGCTTGGTTTATTTAGGAGGCATTATCAGTTAGACAAAGAAAAATCATTTGTTTGAAAATAAGAAATACAAGTGCCTTTTATTGGGTGAGTTTCTCCTAGTTTTGAGAATAAAAATAAATTTTTGACCATCTAAATACACCATAAACATCAGTGAAATTGATTAAGGAAATTTGCAATATGTAACTATTAGTTTGAAAACTAATTTTTCAAATTTTACAAAGTTATGTTTTTCATATTAATACTATGCAAGGGTTGTAAAAAATATATAATAACATTTTTTGTATTTTAATATATTAAAAATTATGTAGGTACGTAAATAGGCCTATTTGTTTCAACTTTCTAACACTTTTTCTGTATAATTGTGTTATATTTCCTTTACTAAACAGTGCTTAAAAATATGAAATATAAGCAATTTGAAAGTTTTAAAATAAATAATACCTTATATGTATATATCTATATATACAATTTCAGTAGAGATTGGATTACAAAAAATACTGTTGACATGTTGACCAAAATTCATATTTAAAATATAGATTTAATACATACATTCCGTAAATTAATTATATTGTAATTTGAGCCCTAAATATAAAAGTGTAGGCCACCGCTTAAGTGAGGGATCATAATCACTTAATTATTTTGTTTAGATATTGATCCACTTAATTGTCTAGAAAATGCAGTTATTGAACTCTGGGAAGTTGAGAGAATGAATGGGAGTTAGTTTATTTTAGGGAAATGAATCCTAGAGCTTTTCATTAGTTTATTTTAGGAAAATGAATCCTAGAGCTTTTCATTAGTTTATTTTAGGGAAATGAATCCTAGAGCTTTTCATTAGTTTATTTTAGGGAAATGAATCCTAGAGCTTTTTATTAGTTTATTTTAGGGAAATGAATCATAGAGCTTACTTCATAGGGTGGTCAGGCAATAAAGAAGATGAATCAAAGTTTTAACGTAAACACAAATAGAGTGAAACTTGGTCTAGGTATTAAAATCAGAATAATAATGAATTTTAGTTTTTATTTATGATGATAACTACAAAATGTTTTTGCAAGTATTTTTTATGTAACACATGCAGTGCTGTACTGGGTGAGTCTTGTATACTTACACTTATCTCAGTAAATTCTTAGAGCTCAATAAGTTATAAAAATAACTAGCAATATATCAATAAGTAAGCAATGTAAAAATGTAACTTTACTTACTATTACTAATATTAAAACTAATTTACTGAAAACAATTTATTTAGAACAAGATACCCAAAGAAGGTATTGGAAAGGATGCGTGTAATTACTAATTTCAAATAATAGTTCACAATAAAAACTGATTTTTCAACATCAATAATGATAAATTATTAGTGTTTACTGTGATTTATTATGTGTAACACGTTAGGCATGTCTTGTTGGTTCTCTGTAGGTTACTTTAACTTTCTGGGCTAGAAACCTAAAATGAGGCATTTATGTATTGTATTATGTATTATGTAGGGTGAGATTGATGCAAGAGAAGATAGTTTCCGATGCACAGCAGAGGCGGGGCAGGTGCTGTTGGAGAGGGAACACTACGCAGCAGAGGAAGTGAAGGAGAAATTGGTGATTCTTGCATCAGAAAAGACATCTTTATTGTCTCTATGGGAAGAGAGAAGGATTTTGTATGAGCAATGTATGGACTTGCAGCTCTTTTACCGTGATACTGAACAAGCTGATACATGGATGGCCAAACAAGAAGTTAGTACTTTTTAATTTTATTATTATTATATAAAGACTTGAGGATTATGTATGTTGAATGTATTGAACCTATTCAATGATAATTAAATGTTATCAACCTACCATAAAAATCATTCAATAAACTTTGCCAATTAAATTTTTTAATATAATTTGGATTACATGAGTTTTGAAATAAAAAAAATACTTATGTATTTATTACTACCACATAAGATTTATCCTAAAAGTAAATTTAGAGTATTATTTTAAAGTTTTAATTGAGAGACAGTTTGTGTTAAAATGTTCTATTTACTAATTTATGTAGATAATTTAGAGTATTGGTTTCATTATATTGGACTTATTAATCCTGCATAATAATGTTTTCTAAAATCTGAAATAACAAATGTTTTGTAAAATGATTTTCCAGGCTTTCTTGGCAAATGATGATCTTGGAGATTCTTTGGATTCTGTAGAAGCACTTATAAAAAAGCATGAAGACTTTGAAAAATCTCTTGCAGCTCAGGAAGAAAAAATTAAAGCATTAGATGAATTTGCAACCAAGTTGATTGAGGGACAACATTACGCAGCTGATGATGTTGCTCAGCGTAGAGCTATGGTAAGGAAAAATGTCACTATTTTTTTTATTTGTTACAAATATTTAATATTGACTAAGTACATAAATCATTTATATAAAATAGCATTAATTTTTGAACATTTCTAAATATAATAAAAAGTATTACAGTTTTCTCGAATATCAACTGTTAGAGTGTGAAATGTTCAAAATAATTTCTACAAAGTTCCATATTTATACGAAAAACCACGAGAAAGTGCAGTTGAGGGAGGAGCCTATTTTGCCCGTAACCTTGGAGCGGCCAACGAGAGCTGAGCGACGTTGCCAAACTTGTTCCCCCCCCGCTGTAACCACAAGCCGCGCGAGTCCAACATTCTTAAAATACTTAATCGTTACGCTCGAAAGAATGTTAGAGCTGTCTTGAATTAATTTAACTACGTATTACAAAATGTAATTTTACGGTCATTTAAAAAAAAAGTACATCTCTGTAGCTTATTTCCATGTTGAGGTTAAATGGATTGAAATAAATTATTGTATTATATTACTCATATACGAAGATCGTAGGATTAAAATCTTTAGCCGAAATATAAATTAAAAAGAAAAAATAAAAATACCGCAAAAACGTTAATTTCCCGTATTTAACAGTTAGATAATGCCATTATCATTGATATATAATAAGGCATTACATGTGTGCATAGTATAATCATGTTATGTTAAATGGATTTTCAATTTGGTAAGAAAGTTATCAAATACATTTGAAATATATGTTCTTTTCCATAAATATACTTATTCAGTACATAACGATGGAAAATTGTTGCCGCAACGGTTTTGTTACGCACTTCGGTTCTCATAAATTTATAACCATTTGAAAGCATTTTTCCTACCTGGCTATTAATAGTCTTGAATCTGTGTTATGTAAAATTGTTTTTTATTACAAGTGGGTGATTTAAATATTTAAACTGGTCATAGTTGAAAAATCATACAGCACAAGTATTTTTATAATATGAATGCACTTTCTTATAAAATTCTAAAGTAACGGTTTTCTATAACATCCAATGAAATTTGAACACAGTACATAATAGATGATTCAGACGAGTGAAAATGTGGAGGAAACGGGTGAAATGCCTGTAAACAAAAGCCGCACCAGCCAGCAGTGGTGGTAATACCAGACGGATGAGTCATACTATTTCCAAGAAAAACAGCCCCTTCCTCCTTCCTGTCTCTGACCGTCAGTCAGTGCCTATTGTCGCTTCATCAGTGGTGGTTGAAAATACTGCATTCTCTTCAATTCCAGTACGCGTATATTATTTTGTGCTGAATTTTACTGTTGATGAACGTTTTCGTGTTTTTAAGTGTTGTTTATTAGTAGCTGTTATAAGTGTAACCGATTATTTTCTGTGTAGTGGTCAATTGTAATATACTTCTTATTGTGATTCCTTATTTGGACAAAATGGAGTGTGATGATGTTTGTTCAAAGTGCACAGCCATCCGGAAGTAAGAGTGGTAGCGGAAAAAACCCTACATAGTGGAGAACGACGTATTATTTACAACGTTTACAACTTTTTCAAAAAACTGTCGTTGACAAATTTCCGAGAAACTCTAAACTTTAAGCAAAGTGGTAAACTGTGTGCTGAGGCCTGTGGTGTAAGTGAAAGAACCGTCAACAAAATAAGTAAAGAAGCTAAGCTGGCCGAAGAAGATGGATCTTCATCATCAGAAATTAAGTTTTCAACGCCAGGAAAACAAAGAAGTCGAAAATCAAAAATAACAGGCTTTGACGACTTTGAAAAAAGATGTTTTGAGACGAACTGTCCTTTCGTACTACGACAGAGAGGAATTTCCCACATCAAAAAGAATCACGCAGGATCTCAAACAAAAACTTGATTACAACGATCGGTAACTTCAACAAATAGATTATTAAGGCATGTTGGTTTCAGGTATAAGAAAAACCAATGATGGTAGAAAGTTTTTATTGGAACGAAATGATATTGTAGCGGCTCGGTTTAAAATTTTTGAGAACCATGCAAGAGCTTAGAGAATCTGGTGATTGTAGGCCCATATATTACCTCGATGAAACATGGGTTAATGAAAACCATACTCGAAAATACGACTGAGTCTGGTGGACTAAAGGTTCCTCTCGGCAAAGGCAGAAGATTAATAATTTGTCATGTCGGTTCGGCAAAAGATGGGTTTTTTGCAAGAATGTAAGTGGGTTTTTTCGGTCCTAAGACATCATCCAGTTCGGGACTATCACGATGAAATGAACGCTGAATCGTTTAGAAAATGGTTTAAGAAAATTGCTATGCATTTTGGAAGAAGGCTCGATCATCGTTATGGATAATGCTCCATACCACTCAGTACTCGCCGAGAAAATTCCAAATTCATCGTGGAGAAAGGAAGAGATTCAAAATTGGCTGTCTCGAAAAAACATACAATACTGTATGAAAGAAACGAAACCAGAACTTATAATGAGGGTTCTCCCATATAAAACCCAACAAAAAACTTATGAACTCGACGTATTAGCCAATGAAATGGGACATACAGTTGTCAGGCTCCCTCCTTATCACTGCCAGTACAATCCCATTGAAATGGTATGGGCTCAAGTGAAGGGAGAGATAGCACGTAATAATAAGACATTTAAAAAAACCGACGTTGAGAAACTTGTTCATGATGCTCTGGACAAAGTGACTAAAGAAGACTGGCAATCAAGAGTTTCAGCACGCAGAAGCCTTGCAGCAAGCTGATTTTGAAAAGGAATGTATCCGCACAAGTGTTGTAGATAAAATAATTATAAACTTAGCAGACAATTCTGACACGAGTAGCAGTGAGGGCAGAAAGTGAAAATGAAGAAGACTCCGAGGTTTTGGCTACGATGTTGCCGCCTGAGAGCGAATAAATAATATACAAGTGCAAAGGTAAGAATATTATTAAGTCAATCATGCTTTTTAACGTATTTCATTTTAAAATAGTAGGCCTAAAGATTATTTAGTGGAAAATTTGATTATTTCATAATTTAAAAATATAATTGTTCGATAATTTTAAAATTGATTATCTTGTTATATTGTTTTAATTATTTTTAATCAAGCAACACGTCATGCAGTGTCCAATATAAGCAACATGTATTATTAATTTTGTGTGTGTTTAGTAATCGTTTAAAATCACTGAAAAGTTGTATGGAAATAAGCAAGTACTTTACTCTGACTAACTGACGGGACGATTTGTTTGTTTTAATCGATAGTTAGTTTGTAATACAGGTAACATTAATAAACTATACAAGTAATTTAAATATAATATAGCAAACTGCCAACGCATTTTAAATATTGTTTTTCAATTATACTGATAAGTTTTAAATGTTCAGTGTCAGTGTTAGTTGTGACAGCGCAGCGGCTTATCAGCCACAATGCGCCAGCCGTGCCAGGCGGTCAGCGGCAGTTGTGTGGCAACGTCGCGCAGGCCAGTCCATTCAATTGGTCGCCGCCAACTGCACTCTCTGGCGGTTCCTTGTATAATCACATTTTTGTAATGTGTCTGACGAAGATAGCCTTGCTATCGAAAGGCCTCACAAAAATAAAAGTATTAAATATTGGTTTTATGTTTTGATGTAATTAAGTTAACAGTAACAATATAAGCTCCATCTACAACAAAGTTCCATATAAATCAATCCTGAATTAGATTGATTTCGTAATGATGGAAATTATCGTTAACAGTATTGCTTATAAAAACATGCAAAAATCTTACCTTAAGCTTATTTGGGATGTAAAGGAACTCATGTAATCTGCAGTTTTTCATATATTTCAGTGGTTACATTGTGAAATTTCAAAACAGTTTATTTAGTGAGAACACCTAAGAGGTAAGATGAATATGTGTACAAAGTTTTCAGTAAATCTGTTCTGTAGTTTTTGAGATATCATGAAGAACCAGTCTGTGTTACTTGGTTTTATGTGCATATGTAAGTAATACAAAATAAATGTAATTACTCATTTTTAATTTATTTAGTAGCTCTTGGAACCAGAGTCATTCTTGTTCACAACCACTTAAGAACCACTAATGCATTATGGTTATGGAACATCCTAACTGACTATGCTTCTTGACAGGCATATAGTATATAATAACTACCTGTAAGATGTATATCTATCATCTTAAATATATTTTGCAGCTTTTAGAACGACGCTCTGTGTTATTGGAGAAATCATCACAGAGACGAGCCATCTTAGAAGACTCATATCGACTCCAGCAGTTTGAAAGAGATTGTGATGAGACTAAAGGCTGGATAAATGAAAAACTGAAGTTTGCTACAGACGACAGTTATTTGGTATGGTTTTGTACTTAAATAGAGTAAGATAACAACTTGTTACTTAAGTATGATAGTATTGAATGTTTGATTTCACTAATGGATATTGTTACAAGATTAAGTATGTGAAATATAATAATCTAACTTAAAAATAACTACTCAATTAAAAAGTTTTTTGTGGAAAGCTACGAAAGTAGGTTGGCTTATTTAAATGTGAATAAATAATTATCATTATTGTTATTTGTCGTTAATGTTATTGTTAAAGTTATCATTATGGTTATTTACTTGAACCAGAGTTATTTTTTTACTATACAGGAATTTTTTATTTACTGTCATCATTTGAATCTTATAAGCTATAAATATGTGAGTAAACTTTATATGAAAATCTTTCCTTATTAAAAAAATATGTAGTTAAATTTTAAACAGTAGCCATTTTTCAATATAACTTATTTATTATACCAAGCTAACTATTTAAAAAAATTATGAACTGCCATATAATTGTTTCAGTTAAAATCATTGTTTTAAGATTTTCCAGTAAAAATCATCTTTGTCCAGGGATGGCTGGAAAGTGCTGTACTCTCTGCCAAATAAGGAAGAAAATTAGTATATCACTATTTGAGTTCTTACCATAGCAAATGTTGTTTAGCATTGTTTCTTTATACAAGTGTCAATGCCACTGGTGCTGCTATAGTGTATTCCCAGTTAATTTATTCAAATACTAGAGCGTTTAAAGCCAAACAATTATGGAAATGAGTTTATATTCTGAGCTGAGAGGCAACTACCTGAGATTTCATTCTAGCTGATCGAGAGCAGTGACTTAGTTAGTGACCTTATGAGTCTACAGCAAAGAGTTAAACCTTACAGTTTGTCAACAGTAAAGTTATATTTATTGCAAATTGTACTGTTTTAGAAAGTGTTTTTAGTATTATTATTCATTATAATTTTATAGTGTTTTTGTGGTATAATTGGCAGTTGTAATAAAAAAAATCGGATCTTTTATGGAGTTTACCACGATAGTTTGAATAAAGCTATGAAGGATGTTTTCAAATAGTAAATGGTCACTTTGAATATCTAGAATTATTAATCTATTTGCTATAGTATATGTGA
This sequence comes from Homalodisca vitripennis, assembly GCF_021130785.1. Classification (NCBI taxonomy): domain Eukaryota; kingdom Metazoa; phylum Arthropoda; class Insecta; order Hemiptera; family Cicadellidae; genus Homalodisca; species Homalodisca vitripennis. Next base: position 172,521,227 of record NC_060210.1, read on the forward strand.
AGTGACTTGTGTATTATTGTAAACATATTTTTGTTTAGTGTTTAGAAATGTTACTTATTTTGGAAATCTGATCAGAAACTACCTATTTATTATCGATATAGATTCGGTTATTTACAATTAATTAATGTGATTTGCTTTATGAAATTACTATCCGAGCGATTTATTCTTTGAAAAAAGTCAATAGAAGAAATATCTTATAGAAATTTGTGACTTAAAATAATAAGGATAATTAGAAAATACAGTATTGTTTATAAATGGAATAATTGAGATATTTTTAGACTAATTTGGTTCGCTATAATTGCTAGTTCTATCACACAAATACAAATATTTCCATCAATATAATTATTAATTCTTTATTATTTTGTCCCAAATTCAGCCTGTCCGGTTACCAAAGTGGGCGAGCAATATGTATCTCTAAATTTCTCCTTTTATACTGTTCTGGAACTTCCTTGTCCAATAGCAGTTTTTGTTATACAAGTATCTTTTCTATATTGTAGTAATGTAATATTGTTATATGGTGTAATTGTAGGATCCTACAAACCTCAATGGGAAAGTACAGAAACACCAAAATTTTGAGCAAGAACTAAATGCCAACAAATCTCGCATGGAAGAAATAACTTCAACTGGGCAAGAGCTCATTGAGGCTAACCATTATGCATCAGGTAAGTTGACACATGTATACAAATTTTTTACACATTGCTCTGGTACATGTACACTAGAGCAGCGGTTTCCAAACTTTTTACTTGTGCGACCCTTATTCTTTAGGTACACCAAACTTGAAAAGGATCATTCACATAAATAGATTGTGGTGAAACCCATCAGTTCCATCAGTTATGGCAATTTTTGCTAATTCTGTATATTCGCTTGATGTTTTAACTTTGATCCAGAAACCAATAAGACATGAATGTTTGAAAGAAGTCTTTAATTCCGAATCACATGACAATTCAAGTAGTGAATCCTCTTGAGAAGATATCAGTGAAACATTTTTTAAATTGTCTTTGTCGAGTGAATCATCTATAAAAAGCTGTCATCAATTTTAGGAAAGTTGATTTAAAAAAAAATTGCAGGGCCAAACTATAAAAGTACGTAGATTAGGCTCATAAAAGTGGATGAACGGCACATTAAAACTAAACATAGTTAAATCAGAGTTTGACTTGTGGTAAAATGAAATATAGAAAAAAAATTAATTATCTGAGATTAGAAACTAATTAAGATAAGTGCTCCTTCAATGTTGTAGATGTTTCCTCGTCTACTATGAAATCATTAGATTCCATGAAATCATGCATTGTTGAGAAACTGTCAAAATTATTGTTTTCAGCGTTAGCTCGCTATCTTGTAATTTTTTTTATTGTAGCTTCAATTTTTGTTTTGCACTTAAAACTTATGCATGTTTTTATCTTGTAATGACAAATTGAGGGTATTTAAATAACTGAACACATCACTCAAATAAGCAAGCCTCAAAAGCTAGAATTCATCATTCAAAAGTTGAAGAGTTACTGATGTTTTTCATAATCATCATCCATTAGAAAAATTCTTAGTTCATCCTCTAATTCAAATAATCTGGTGAGAACTCTACCCCTTGATAACCGCAATGGAGAAGAAGATGACTATGATCACTACCCATTTCATCACTCAAAATAGAGAAAATTCTGGATTGTTTCCGTCTGGACTTAATGTAATTTACGAGTATCATCCAGTGTTTCCTTCAGTCTGCCGTCCAAACCTTTCACAGCAAGCCTCTCTATGAAGACTACAGTGAGGCCATTTCATTAAAGGACGACTGCCCTAACTCTCACAATAAATCCTCTGAAGATGCCAGACAGCTGCTGCCCCATCGGTTGTCAAGACAACGCATTTTGACCAGTCAATATCATTGTCTTTGATAAAATTATCCAGGCATGTAAAGATCTCTTCCCCCATTGTTGTGGATGGTAATGATTTACAAAAAAAGAGTTCAAAAAAGTTCAAAAAAGTTTTTCAATGGATCCAATACATACATACAAATTGAACAAAAGCCATTCAATTGGCCAAGCCAGGAACATCAGTGCTTTCATCAAGCTGTACTGCAAAGAAATCGCTTTACTTAAATTATGTAATGAGAGCTTTTTTTCATGCCGTCTACCATTTCATCAATCCTTCTCTTGATGGTTGTATTTGATAAAAGTATGTCATCAATGAGCTTAGTACATTTCTCATTGAATAAACTTTCTTATATTATTGTATTAGTTTTGACATGTAACATTTTTATGCCCATATGAAAATAATATAAAAACTAATATTTATCTTAGCAAAAAATTAATACATCTAATAATATGTATTGAGTGAATACTGATTTGGTACTTGCAATAATATATGTACTCAGTAGCTAGAAATTTTAAAACCATTTTTTGTAACATTGTTATGGACTTCAAAAATTTTGAATGAAGTTTTTGTTAGTGTTAAACTGTTGTTAATATTGTAGTATAGCCCATTTAATCAAGTCTTTAAATCTGATTTAGGTAAATCAAAAAAATGGGCTATACTTAATTGAAAATTTGTTTACTGTGCAGATCGGATTCAGGGTCGCATGGACGAGATTGTGCGACTTTGGGAAACGTTAGCGGCAGCCACAGATAAGAAGGGCTCCAAACTGCAAGAGGCATCCCAGCAACAACAGTTTAACCGCACTGTCGAGGATGTGGAGTTATGGCTCTCAGAGATTGAGGGGCAACTATTGAGCGAGGATTATGGAAAGGTAGATTAGAAAATGTAAACTATAAATTTCAGAATAATCAATTTTAGACTAATAGAGATCAAATAACTAACCATGTTGTGAATACACCAGTAAAGTTTTGACAAAAACCTAATTCTTTACCATGTTATATTCATCTAATTTTAAAAACTGAGTTCCTACAAATATAATGCCATGTAAAGAGTTTTATAGCATCTTAGTACAACTACATTTTATATATATGTAAAGTCTTGAAAGATCATGAAAAAAAAATCTTTATAACTCTATTATTAATATAAACAATTTTTTATATCTTTGTTTTCAGTGTCTTTTAGTGACGCTTTGTCTAAATTAAATTTAGGACTCTAATAAAATAGTTATTTACTCACAAATAATTAATCACATGAATGTTGTGTAGGACTTAACAAGTGTTCAGAATCTGCAGAAAAAGCATGCTCTCTTAGAAGCTGATGTTGCTTCTCATCAGGACAGGATCGAAGGAATCAAACTTGCAGCTCAGCAGTTTATTGAAAAAGGACATTTTGATTCTGATAATATAAGAACAAAACAGGTTAGTAAAATATGTCTAAATATAGGCAGTTATCAATCAAGATCTTTGGTAAATGTTACTTTAGTCATTATTAAATAATCTGTACTAATAGCTTATTAAATGAACGTGAGAATACAATGAGTTACTTTACTAAATCTTATAAAGTGCTTTATAATATTTATTTCTGAAAGAAAAAGGGATTTGTCATAAATTACAGTTAGTTTTTTCTAAATGAAAAGCTTGTGTTGACGTGTGGATGTTTATGTCTAGGTCGAGCTTATAATGATGTGTTAAATTTGAAATGTTAACCCTAGATCTGTCACTCATTTGAGTAATACATAATCTGGATCTGTAACATCGACATATCTTTTGTCTAATATTTTTGTAATCAAGATTCTATAGCATGATCTGAAATCTGTACCTTTGACCCCTAGATTAATGTTATTAACATTTTTCAAAGCAATACATAGTTTTATTTTGTAATAAAATGTTAATACAATCTCTGATTTTTAAAATGACATGTACTGTATATATCATACAAATGTAAATTTAAAAAATCAAAATTACATTTTACTGTTAGATTCTTTTTTTAAATACAAACTTTTGAATCAGAATAAAGATGTCAGACACCTTAAAATAAAATATTCTCACTTGAATAAGGAAACAGTGGTAGCTTTCACTTGTTTGTTATTTCCATAAGATTTTCTTCTTTCATTGTGGCTTTAATTATATATCAAAGGAAAAATTATAATGAAGTTTTATAGTAGTAGTAGTAGTACGTATCTAGAGTAGCAGTTTTTGTGTTTTTCAATACAGTTTTGATATCTTGGAAACTAGACAACTTTTTCTAAGGTCACATTCTGTTTTTTAGACTAGTCGTTAGCAAACATCATCCCTATAAATATTATCATTGACTTATGGGACACTGCCTGCCTGTATCTCAAAATTTTCAGAATGATTCTTATACCTGTACATTTTTATTTATATTTAGAAACTTTGGTCCTTAAAACTTCATTAATAAATAATAATAATAATTCTTTAACATTTCAGTTCAAACTAAATAAACCATCAGTGTTAGCATACATTCACCAGTCTTCCACATTATGACTTCTGCATATGTTTCAGTCATTTAGAAATTTTAATTATATTAACTGAACTTTTGAAGTTAATAGTTTTATACTGACACAATAATTCTGTTGTTATTCAGGAAGCTTTATGTGAGCGTTACGCTTTGCTTCAAAAGCCTATGAGCATGAGGAAACAACGACTACTTGATTCACTCCAAGTTCAGCAGCTGTTCCGTGACATTGAGGATGAAGAAGCTTGGATTCGTGAAAAAGAACCAGTAGCTGCATCTACGAACAGGGGTAAATAAATGCTTTAATAATGGTATCATAACTTGTATCCATAATGAAACCTTCGGTATGGATGTTAAGTGAATTATTTCAGTTCATAACATTTTACATCAGAGCAAATCTTTTCAGTCTGACTGACAATAATATGTGTCCTTAATTTCTTTGCTTCATTGGGATACCAAGAAGTTTTTAGGACTTCCTACTATATAATTGGGTTTCTTGACAAAAATTTGCAAACATAAGTCTGTGATGGCAAATTTTGAAATTTATTAAGATTTTGAGTTTTGGATGGAAGTTTGACAAATTACCTAGCTTGCTCATAAGAATCACAACAGTTCATGGAATCATTCATTTAGTTTACGATGTATTTAATTTATTTACAAATTTATAACAACTTTTATATATAATTATTAAATGTTGATATAAATTATTGAATAGCTTACAACAACTTATTATTACGAAGATATTCAAGTTTGTTTAGAAATATTTTAGTTATCACTCCCTCTAAAAACAAAAGGTTATATTTAATTTGACTTATTTTTTTAACACCACAATGTAGAGTTAACAATATTTTTGATTGAAGACTCTTGGAGCAATTTGAAAAATGTTTAAATTGCAGTAAATGTTATTGAAACATCACTTTTGCAATATAATTTATTTTTTGGTGAAGGCCTTTTGAAAACAAAGTTTTCATCATCAGGCGACTCCACAAATAAACATTTACATTTGTTTTATTACAATTACTATTAAATTACCTTATGGTGTAAATGTACAAATATAAAAATTTGAAAATATTTCACCCAGTATGAACAATTATATAAGACTACAGTTTAATTTTTGAATAAATTGAGAAAAAAGACTGGAATTAATAATAGGACCTTCTTCATTGTTTATGTGTTTTTCTTTATTCCTGTTTATATGAAGTGTTTCCCAAACATGGAAGTTCATTGGTTTTCATACTTTTTTTATTAATTTGAGATTTTTTCTTTGATATTGTATGTTCTAATTCAATGCAGTGCTTAGCTAAAGCAGATTTTTCAATGTGTTCATATTTTTTGTATAATAAATGCTCTTTGAATCGTGTTTTTATTGTTCTTTTGAAATTTTGTCTTTAGAGTTTCCTAATATTTAGGATAATTTTGTTATTACTTGTTCTGTGAGTGACCATTTTATTTTTATGTTTCTTGAAAGCTTTGTGTATATGAAAATAATCGGGATGTTTTTCAAATGTTCTTTCCAGGTATTTAGATGGAACAACCAGCTCTATAATAATTTTTGTTAAAAACAGCTAATCTTTTGTTTTCTTTTATTTTTTATTTTACTCATCATCTGTTCCGAGTTTGTTTTTATTGTGACAGTTTGTTTACAATGTGTGTAATGATGAAATGTAAAATTTTGGGTGCAGTGGTGCTGAATATAATTAAAGTAATATGATGAAAGCGTTGGAGATAATTTTACTTGATGCTGTAATGTCATTGTGGCGCACCATGCACATGTCACACCATTAGTACCAATGACACCATAGTGGCGTCAAGTCAAGGGGTATTCTTAGCCACCGAATTTGTACTATTTAATAATAAATTGTAATTACCGCTATACTTTTAAATTTTATTTAGATGCCTAAGATAATCAACCTTGTTATCCGGAAATCAGTCTTCAAAGTATTGATTATTTTTTAATGTTTACAACTTGAGTGTCATTGATAATATGTAGTCAGCTGTTCTGATTAGATGACTTGGATTCCTGCTCACATGTTTCGCTATTATTAGTTGGAAGTTGAGTGGGTTTGAGGTTATATCACATATAACATATCAACACCATTAACACCTAGGTGACATTATAGTACTTTTTGTGTAAAAAGTATATTTCTTCTACAAAAATGATGTTATTTAGTTATGTTATTACTACAAGATTACTATATACTAAATATATATATATATATATATATATATATATATATATATATATATATATATATATATATATATATATATATTACTATATACTTGATTACTTATATATTATCTCTAGTTTCAATGCAAATATTTGATCAGTGTGATACATGACCACTTCGTTAGTATCAACGTCATCACGTCAACTTGTTTTGGGTCGGAGTACTTTTATATAAAAAAGTATATTTTCATAAAAGTAATTATATTTTGTAATTATAATGTTAAATGAATACAATAACTATTACCTCAATAGGTTAATATGGCAACATTTTTTTGGCAAGATCTTTATGTACATAGTCATAAAACTTTTCTGTCAGACATCAAAGCATTTTATGGAGTTGTACTCAGATAAGTGATGAAGCTATGTTTTTACATATTAAATATGTAAAAAAGCTTAGTTTTTATGAAGTCATATAAATCATTTAAAAAGAAATTGATAAGAGAAAAGAGACAATCTATTACATTAAATTTTCCTATAATATAAACTTTGCATTCCCTTCAAAACTTTCCGAATACCTAATATATATTTGACATAAATTTATATTGCTGTAGGACGTGATTTGATTGGTGTCCAAAATCTAATGAAGAAACATCAGGCAGTGCTTGCTGAGATCAATAACCATGAACACCGCGTCACTGCTGTAAGTCAGTCTGCCCAGCAGATGATGGATGATGGGCACTTTGCTACTGACGAGATCAGGCTGCGAGCTGGCAATCTCAATGACCATTGGACACAGCTAAAAGAGAAAGCATTACAGGTACAATACTAACAGCACTCAATACTCAATAGCTAGGGATCAGGACAATTAAGTCTATCTGGTTACTTTACAATGTTGATTTCTCCAAATAATTTTTTATTTAATTTTTTTAGTACATATTTACAAATTTTTAGTAAGGAAAATATTCAACACAGCACAATGGTTTTTACATTGAAAACCAGTTTTTTATTGGATTACTTAATTATGTAGCATAATAACAAAACAATCAAAACACACTAACATTTTTGTCACTTTTTTATGGTTTTATGACAAGCTCCTGAATTATTTGTCTGGGAGATGAGATAAAACTGTTTGTTTCATCCAATTTTTATTATTAAAATGATAATTAAAAATAAACTATTTACATTACAATACAATAACCATCCATTTACATTTTATAATTCACTTTTGTGTCAGTCTGAGTATCAGCCTCTAGTGATGCTCGGGCAAGTTCCCCAATGGGTTAATATGCTTTTACCCACTTAAATTAGTATACATTTTGACATTTTCCATAGATCAGCAATAATGCTTGAGATATGCATTTAAGATATTTCTTAATATTCATGTTTTATTTTTATGATTATTTACTGTTTTGTATTGAAGTAAAACTGTTTTGTGCACTAAGTAGAAATTAATGTACAGTATAAAATGTGGTAATTTGTCTGAATTATATTAACACGAAATACTCTTAAGAACAAAAGTAGTTTGAAAATCATCTAAATTATTTAAAGTCATCTTAAAACCAATAATTTTATACATTTTTAAATAAATCCATAACTTATTTGTTGGATTATACAACAATTAAAAAATTATGTATTTTTCAGTAATTAAACCTAGTAGTTGGTGTTATTAATCTGAGAATTGATAACAGATATAATTGCAAATATATGGCTGGAAATAACAAACACATTCAGCTCGAAATGTGATTACAATGTGTACTGCTTGGTATTTTACCATCTCCTCCTTGGACATAAATTGAACTAATGATTCTGTATGTTATTGTGTGAACCAAACATGTGTCCATTACAACATTGTTTAATGTTCTTGCAACATCTTCTTACAACATTCTGTGTCCATTCTTGTGGCTTAAGAATTGAAATTAAAATTGATAATTACATTATGCTTACACTGTATTATGTTTACTGGTGTATGTCTCACAAGACATTTGGGTGTGCCCCACAAACTGTACATGGTATTCTTTTTCCGTCAGGGTGATTTATACTTAAACAATCTTGCACAATTTATTTTTAAAGTTTTTTTTCAGTGTAAACCCAACATGAGGGTCCAACCTTCCCATCTGCTTTCTTGAGAACTAACTAATTTATTGAATAGCTCCATTGAATAGCTCCTTAATAAATTACTGCTATCATAAAATCTGCCCTTTGCTTGGACGTATACTCAAAGGTCTATGAAAATCCATCCTTTATTGTTAATTATATCATGATTGGAATGTGGCAATTTTTTCACTGGATGGTTTGAAGTAATTCTAGGGGTTGAATATTCGGATATATTATAAACAACACTGTAACCATTCAATTTGATTACTTTTAACTGTAAAACTGGATTCATATAATCCTAATTTATTTAATGTCTTTTTCCTAAAATATTTGAAGTAGAATGTTAACTTTTTATTTGTTATTTATAAATTTAATGCATGTTTCAGAGGAAACTAGATTTGGAAGATTCTTTGCAAGCCCACCAGTACTTCGCTGATGCTAATGAAGCTGAATCTTGGATCAAAGAGAAGGAACCCATGGTTTTGAATCAAGACTATGGCAAAGATGAAGATTCTTCAGAAGCTCTGTTGAAGAAACATGAAGCTCTTGTATCAGATCTAGAAGCATTTGGCAACACAATCGTGTCTTTGCGTGAGCAAGCTCAGGCGTGTAGAGTAAGCATTCCTTCTATTGTCATTAGAATTATTATAATGTCTGTAAGACATTAACCTAAACAATGATAGTGAAGTCGTACCAGGAGGGTATTTTTATTTAAAAACATATAAAATAAACCTTCTTGTATTGAATAGTAGTATATGGAATCCACTCAATATAGCAATAAACTTATATGATTGATTAAATGGTTACAATAGAGATATTATAAGAAAATTCGCACATATACAACGACTAGCCTGGCTTGTTCCCGTCTTGTTGTGTGCTTACGCATGTGGCACTGTCGTGTTGGATACTGTTGTTTGTCTGTTGAAGGAACACATATAGGGAAATGACGCTTGGTTAGCCTCAGAGGTGTTTCACAAGGAGAAGAGCGGCTGCCTTTTTTCTGTTGAAATCTGCGTCGCCATATTTTCTTGTAACAGTTAGCGTATTACCTCAAGATAAAATTCTGACAGGGATGATTTTATTCTGGTTTTACAAAGAAATAATGTGTGGGCATTGAGCACCACCACATCCAGAATATGTAGAAACAGTTTTTGTAACACTTTTGTGTACGCCTTATGCGTACCACATACATGAGCATCAGATCAGTTCTGTCAACAGTGCGTATGCTATTATTATACTCCAGGACAAATTTAGGCTTTAGAATCTTTTCTTTAGTTTTGTAATTCACTTTCCACCATTTTCATCAATATATTCGGTTGTGATCATTAGTACTTGACTCATATCAATCCATCTCACAACCATGCTTGTTCTGTCATTATAAACCTTCCGTTCTCAAGCCTCTAACTCATTTTTGAACTCAGATATACCTAACCTGTTACATCTTAACTGTACCACAAGCATTGGTCTTATTCAAATGTAAAAATTTGAACAGGTCGGCAATTCTGTACCAGTAGTCAACAAAAATGACCTAGGTTCAAGTAAGGAGTAAGTAAAGTAGTAATAATTACCCCTGACAATCCATGTTTTCTGTGGTTCGTATCTCACTGTCTTGTTCAGTATACACAATTAAATCAAGTACATACAATGTTTCACAATCACATAATACATAAGTCTTTATTCCGAACTTGCTTCTTTTTGACGGGATATACTATTTGAAACTTAATCACCCCTTGAATAGCAGCAGACTCATCAATACACACTTTTCCGAATGGGATGAAGTTTTGTGAAAATGTACCCTAAAAATGTCTATTAGTTCCTTTATTTGGAAAGCTTACCATCCAGCTGTGGCTGAGTGTTGTTAGTAAAATGTAGTAGGCACAATATTGTACGATATCTATGTGTCTAGACATAAGACTTGGAATGCAATTCTGCTATCATTTATCCGAGGACCAATAATTATTCAAATTTTTTTTTTCCATACACAATGAAAAGTGATACAGTAAAAAAATGTTTTTACTATTTTTTTGCCAGTGGTTTTGAAGCCTTGATTGAGGTAACAGAGCCTGGGATGAAACAACAAATTGAAAATTCATATTTATTTGAGCTATAAAAAACTCATGAAATTATCTGGGAACCTTTTTTCAAAAAATAAAATATATCTCTAAGGATCAGATATGCAGTTTCACCAACTATTCTACTGTTTGAATCATCAAAAGAATGATTTTGTTGAACAAATATGTCGTTGTTCCATACGTGCGGATATTAGTTTTGTTTTATTATTCAATGCCTGCTTCAGCTTTGGTTTGTAGGTGTTTTTTGAGATATTATGTTTGGGAGAATTTTTCTAAATCTTTTAGAAGTAGGAGTGTAACAACATATGTTATGGTGTTCCTGCCATTATAACATATTACCACTATCACACAACTAACTACGAATAAACATCGGAAAACACCTCGTAAAATATCAACATAACCTTTCCTGAACTCTTGTACGATACAAACCACGTGGCGTCCAAGTCGTTTTGAGTAATGATCACAAGATTGCACACCAACTACTAGACGGTTATATTCTAGATGTTTCTAACATACTATAACACCAAGTAACACAATATAACAATTGATATAACGAAAATAAAATAGCTGATAATATGAAAATGAGTATACTTGGGCGGTTAAAGGGTTAAAGCCCTGATTTATAAATACCCTTTATTTTACCTTAAGATTTCTGATCTTGTGTGTGATATATATATTATATATATATGTTAGTTACTGTGTTTAATCAAACATTATGTATAATGAATGTTTGGTTATTGTGCAGAATGACCTAATTCACAAGACAGTTATATAGTTACAGTTATAGACTGCAATCATTATAAATAATAGCTAAAACATTTTGACTAAAGTAATATTAGTCCTAGATAAAATAGTTTAGGTAGGTTATACTTGTTAGGTTAGTTGTAGAAATTTTTATAAGTATACGTAATGGTTGGATAAACTAAAAGCATGATTAATCACTTTGAGAAACTTCAGCCATATATTGACATTTATAATGGCTGGATAAAGTAAAAGCATGATTAATCACTTTGCGCAACTTCAGCCATATATTGACATTTATAATGGTTGGATAAAGTAAAAGCATGATTAATCACTTTGCGCAACTTCAGCCATATATTGACATTTATAATGGTTGGATAAAGTAAAAGCATGATTAATCACTTTGAGCAACTTCAGCGATATATTGACATTTATAATGGCTGGATAAAGTAAAAGCATGATTAATCACTTTGCGCAACTTCAGCCATATATTGACATTTATAATGGCTGGATAAAGTAAAAGCATGATTAATCACTTTGCGCAACTTCAGCCATATATTGACATTTATAATGGCTGGATAAAGTAAAAGCATGATTAATCACTTTGAGCAACTTCAGCCATATATTGACATTTATAATGGCTGGATAAAGTAAAAGCATGATTAATCACTTTGCGCAACTTCAGCCATATATTGACATTTATAATGGCTGGATAAAGTAAAAGCATGATTAATCACTTTGCGCAACTTCAGCCATATATTGACATTTATAATGGCTGGATAAAGTAAAAGCATGATTAATCACTTTGCGCAACTTCAGCCATATATTGACATTTATAATGGCTGGATAAAGTAAAAGCATGATTAATCACTTTGAGCAACTTCAGCCATATATTGACATTTATAATGGCTGGATAAAGTAAAAGCATGATTAATCACTTTGCGCAACTTCAGCCATATATTGACATTTATAATGGTTGGATAAAGTAAAAGCATGATTAATCACTTTGAGCAACTTCAGCCATATATTGACATTTATAATGGCTGGATAAAGTAAAAGCATGATTAATCACTTTGCGCAACTTCAGCCATATATTGACATTTATAATGGCTGGATAAAGTAAAAGCATGATTAATCACTTTGAGCAACTTCAGCCATATATTGACATTTATAATGGCTGGATAAAGTAAAAGCATGATTAATCACTTTGAGCAACTTCAGCCATATATTGACATTTATAATGGCTGGATAAAGTAAAAGCATGATTAATCACTTTGAGCAACTTCAGCCATATATTGACATTTATAGTGGCTGGATAAAGTAAAAGCATGATTAATCACTTTGAGCAACTTCAGCCATATATTGACATTTATAATGGCTGGATAAAGTAAAAGCATGATTAATCACTTTGAGCAACTTCAGCCATATATTGACATTTATAATGGTTGGATAAAGTAAAAGCATGATTAAATCACTTTGAGCAACTTCAGCCATATATTGACATTTATAATGGCTGGATAAAGTAAAAGCATGATTAATCACTTTGAGCAACTTCAGCCATATATTGACATTTATAATGGTTGGATAAAGTAAAAGCATGATTAATCACTTTGATCAACTTCAGCCATATATTGACATTTATAATGGCTGGATAAAGTGCTAAATAGAACATTATTAATAAATTTGACCAAAATCACTAGTTATTTTATAATAATGACTGGATATTATATATGTAATGTATTGCATTTTAAGCTTGACGCTATGTTATTTCTTAAAGAAATTAACAATAAAGAATTCTTTGATTTGATTTGATTTTGATTTGTAATAGCTGGATTAATTACTTACACAAGCACGCGTGCGCGCGCTCAAAAATGACTTCAATTTAGGCTACCTACACATCATAGTGGATCACTTTAATACTAACAAATACATAAGAAACCCTCAGATTCATGGGATAACAACCGAGTGAACCAGCTGACTAATCACGGTACATGCCACTGGTACAGTACATGGGAATGTAAACAATTTTTTTTTCTTTTATTCTTGTTATTTTGTGTCTTGTTTCAGTTCTTAGTTGCATTTTCTTCTTCTTATTTTTCTCATGAGTTCTTTGAAGTACAGTACTAGAATTACAATCATTATTATGAATTATATTGTCAATAGATTACTGCATGACATGTTGCTAAATGTTTGCAGTTTACTGTTTTGTTCTGCTTTAGTAAAGACAATCTAATAGTAGAACCTTCATAGTATTTTCTCATTATTCATGTAATTTTAAATAACATAGCTTAAGTATGTAACCAAATCTTATATAACAAATTTTTAACTTAAATAATTAAAAAGGAGTGGTTCCAATGACATTTGAATAGTGAAGAGGAGTAAAAATGCTAGGAGAGCTAGTAAATTATACTGGGTTATAAATACTAGGTTTACTTTTACTAAATCAATTTTCGCTTTATTATATGTATTAGATAAATAACATGAATTAAATGTGCACAAAAATTAATAGCGTAATTATGTTAATTCTATTGATACGTCTGTTTTAGCAACAAGAAACTCCAGTGATCGATGTAACGGGCAAAGAGTGTGTAATGGCATTGTATGACTATACTGAGAAATCCCCTCGGGAAGTTTCAATGAAGAAAGGAGATGTTTTGACTCTTCTCAACTCCAACAATAAAGTAAGAACTTACTTGACATGAATAGTTTATTTTTCTTTTATTTATAAATAAATATTTGTTTGTAAAGCCTATAAAGGTATATGCTAAAGTTTTTACAAGTGTATTCCCTCACATATTATAAATTTTATGTTACATATACAATACTTGTATATTATAACAGAAAGTGTTTTTAATGTACAGAGTATGTACTACATTAGTATCATACAGTTTAAGAGCCTATTCATAGTTCTTTCGGAGAACATTTACTATTAAAATGATATTACATATTGTAAATTAGTTATTGAAAACAATTGACCTTTGCACGTCCTTTTACGTGCAGAAACGCTTGTCAAATATGATTTTATAAGTCATGATATTTAGTACTATATTTAAAATCTAAATTTTGATTACTAGTAATATAATTTATAAATCTCTCCTTTAAAAATTAAAATAATTAACACTAATTTGTGTGTCCATTCTTTGTTTTCTTTATTTTTACATGAAGTTATTATTTCAGGATTGGTGGAAGGTAGAAGTAAATGATCGACAAGGCTTTGTCCCAGCGGCTTACGTAAAGAAGATTGAGGCAGGACTCACTGCTTCTCAACAGAATCTGGCTGACAGCAGTTCCATAGCTGCCCGACAGAGCCAGATAGAGACCCAGTACGACCAGTTGCTGGCTCTGGCCAGGGAGAGACAGAACAAGCTTCAATGAGACTGTCAAGGCGTACGTGCTCGTCAGGGAGGCTGCTGAGCTGGCCACCTGGATTAAAGATAAGGTACAGTTGTTTACTCTTTGTATTGTTTTACTTAACCTAAATGCTAAATATATTAATAGCTTTCAATCCAAACTAATAAGGGCCTTTTATGCCTGAAGTGAAACATAGATCTTTTATTAAATAACATCTAATTACTTCATGTTTTACCCAAAATAAATCTAAATTTTAGGTTGTTTTCTTTTGTTACAATATTGGCCACTTTTTTAAATCTGATTCTCTAGCCGGGAACATATATATTACTATAGAATAGCCTCAGATAAATAAAGTACCTTGGTGCGCAATTTATTTGTTAACTTACTAGTCTCAACAGGCATGTCTAAGTAGGGGTAACACAAAGTACTGTGTAAGGAGTGGTTTTGCAGTCAAAACGACGGCACGTGCACGAACACATCGCTATGGCTAACAACACAGTCTGACAGTCTAGCAGCAGTAGCTTATGACTTATTCACGGTTGTATCACTCATGAAAACCATTTTGTAATCAGACGGTAAGACTTTCATATTGTAGTAATGTATAAAACAATTTATACAAAACTTAATTGATTACTTTTTTGTTTTAAAATAGATTTATACCAATAACTACGTGAGTTAAAAAAACAATCTTATTTTGTATTTTGGATAACTCTGAGCTTGGCAAAACTACATTCTAGATATTCATGTTCCTAGTGTATGTGAAAATGCTGTGCTCAAATTGATTTGGAACTCAAGTTGAGGTAATAGCTGATACAATTCACTCAGACAGCAGAGACACCAGATCAAGAGGAGTTACTATACTATGTATGTATGAAGTGTATAATAATGAAATTGCATATTTAATTGTGTATAAAATATTTATCAAGTACAAATAATAAAAAAAAATGCCAGTTTAATGCTTTTTTAAATGTAATGTATTATAACTAAATACTGTATGCAGAATATGTACAGTGTTTGTCCCAAAATTTACGTAAAACAATTTTAATAATGTATAGATGTTATAAACAAGCTATTAAGCATTATACATATCAAGCAATCTTTTTACTTAACATTTTTACAGTCACAATAATGTATTTTACATTTACTGGTAATTTTTAAAATTATTATTCTAAATTGATATGATAGAAGCTTATTACCAAATTATTCAAACTAAGTTTTAAATTTGTAACAAATCATTAGTTCTCAGAGAACAAATTAATTTGAAAATGTTATATTTTTTTTAAATTTGCTAATTGCTCAGATTACTTAGTATGTAGGGCCTCAAAAATTTCAATTGTAGAGCATCGTCTTCTCAATCTTTGCTCTTTTAAGAAAGAGTGTTTGGATAAATAATTCATTAAAAATTAATTCTAAAAACATAATTCACACTTTTAATTCCCACACTTATTTACTGAGATTCATCCATTAATCTAAATAATAATTATAATTGAATTATGAAGTAATAATATGTTAAAATCTGACTATTATTAATTAAATTGTGTTATGTATTCTTTTATATTTTTAATTATCTCTCAGTGTATAATTAGATTTCAACAGTCCTCAATTGCTATTTATTGATTTTTGTAATGTGGTGATACAGCCCCGATACGTTCATCATTGTAATTTTATTTATAATTTCATGTACTGTATTTTTAATTTATGATATTTATTCATACTTTGACTCACATTTTAGTTGACCTAGGACTTGGCTGTCAATGAGAACTGTAAAATGACATTGTCAATGATCCTTGATTTTGTAACAATAAAATGATTTTGACTTTGATCAACAAGATTTATATAATATTAATTAGCTGCCCTGATGTAGTGAACATGTGGCTAAACATGCTCAACAGAATATTTCTTTTATATTAATAATTTTATTTACTGCAGAAAGTTTATTTAGTTCAATAGTTCTAAATAAATACAAAAAAGATTATAAGATTAATTTGAATATTACATGTTTAATGAGCAGCTGCCATTTGGTTTGTGTATTGTTTCAGGAGAATCATGCTCAGGTACAGGATGTTGGTGAAGATCTAGAACAAGTAGAGGTTATGCAGAAGAAATTTGATGACTTTCAATCAGATCTCAAGGCTAACGAGGTTCGTCTAGCAGAAATGAATGAAATAGCTATGCAGTTGATGAGCCTGGGTCAGACAGAAGCCGCGCTCAAGATTCAAACACAACTCCAGGTGAGTGTCAGTCTGTTGTTTATGGAACACAGTGATGTGTTATTGATTACATCCTTGAATGTTAGAATGTACAAGTTGTTGATTATATCATTGCATAATCATTGTATCCAATTTTATTTCTTTAGCTATTTATTGATAGATAAGTTTTATGAATTTAAACATTAAGCTTATAAGTAATATATAATCAAAATATCTTAGAAGTGTATTATAGAGTTACCAGATCCAGATTATTCAGCTTAGTCAGTCATCATTTACCTATAGAGGTACCCAATAAATAATAAGATTTGTCATCCTTAATATATATGAAACTGTCAGTATATACAATTGATTGTCTCCAAGATCGTAGAACAAATCAGTCAATATACATAAAAGCCTGTTATGTGGTGTACTCCTACCTTGTTATTTTGGGAAAATATCTATTAAATTCTATTGAATTATTAAATTATTATGAAATATAAAATTCTATATTTAGTTTAATATTGTTATTTAATTGTAAATTTCTTGATTAAGGTAGCTCTTTCAGATTATATCTTCTGAAATAAAAAAGCATGCTTGATAGTAGATAAATACTTGTAACATTCATGTAGTAAAGAACCTGTACAAGTGGACATCACTTCAAAAGTTAACACTGGAAAGAGCTGAACATAGGAAATTGTTACTAGTAACATTAAAACACTTGTGGTTATACAGGATCTGAACGACAAGTGGTCATCACTGCAGCAACTAACACAGGAGAGAGCTACACAGCTGGGTTCAGCCCATGAGGTACAGCGGTTCCACCGGGATGTGGATGAGACCAAGGACTGGATTCAGGAGAAAGACGAGGCTTTGAACAATGATGATTTGGGCAAGGACCTGCGGACAGTCCAAGCCTTGCAGAGGAAGCATGAGGGTCTGGAGCGAGACCTTGCTGCTCTTGGAGACAAAGTATGGTTCTTAGTGTCAGCAATAATTTTTCTAACTATGAAACTACATTCACCTAACAATATATTTACAAAGTTATAAATTTAACTTTTATGAATATTTCAATTCTTCAAAGTAATTTAATTTAAAGATAACTAATTATAATCTTACACATATTGCCAAAAGAATGGAAGTGCTTTGATATTTTCCTTGTTCGATTTAATAGAAATTTGTTTCAGGTTATTGCAATAAATTACGCTTAAGCATAATAAATACTATTCATAATGTGAACACCAAATACCTGTTTATATTCAAGTTTTCTCAGTCCTATTGATTAAAGGAATTTTTAATAAGATAATTACACTTTGAGATCTATAATGAAATATAATCATATAAAAAAAAGAATTTTTCAAGCTCTTCCTGTAACCATTATTACATACACATTTACATTTTCTTTCAAATATTTTTCCATAAAAAAAATATTATATTAAATACAATTTGATTTCAAACACATAAAGATGCACTACAACTCCACTTCTAAGCTTGCATTAAATTGTACTAAGTCAATGAATTAATATGCTATCATTTAACAATTAAGTGTTAATTATCATAAATCTGTTGTAATTAATTTTGCTATTGGATTTTAACTGCTTACAATTTAGTTTTACATAGGTAATAAAATTGTTATTCTACTGAGAATCAATAGAAGAGTACACAAAAAATACGTTAATCAGACAGGTTTTGTAAAAACATTAAACTTTATACAAGAATGTTTAATTAACTGTTATTATTATTATAGAGTAGTATATGTTGTTATAGAGCCCTTTAATTTGATAAAATTAAACTCCTGAATTTCACATTTAAAAATTAACAAAAAATGAAACTATACCTACATAAACTAAATAAAGTAAAATACATGTCCTTGAAAATGTTGTATAGAATCACCAAAACAGCATAAAGCCTTTAATCGAACCTATTGTTTTGTAGTTTAAATATTTATTTACTCTTAACCAGCAGCATATAACTGAAAATAAATGTCAAATTCATGCAAATTCTAAAATTTATGTTCTTTTTCACACGCTTTAGCCCATGTTTGTGCTGATGTTTTATACTGATATATATCAGAGATATTATATTAGATATAAATTGATTTCAAATGTAGAAAGGTGCACTTCAACTTCACTTCTAAAGTAAAAATTAAAATCCTTATTATCATTCTAAATATAGGCCCTCATATACTCTGTTAGTTACAATATTTTTAAGTTGATAATATCTGCTAAAATTTAAATAATCTGTGAATAATCTGTTAACATTAAAATACATATTATACATATACATATATATATTATATTATACATACATATAATATATATGTATAACACACACACACTGAGTAATATGTACTGTATGTATATATTACTCCACAGATTATTTAAATTTTAACATGATATTATCAACTTAAATATATTTTAATTAACAGAATATTATGAGGGCCTATATTTAGAATGATAATAGGGATTTTAATTTTTAGCTTAGAAGTGAAGTTAGAGTGCACCTTTCTACATTTGAAATTAATTGATATCTAATATAATATCTCTTTGATGGAAGAAATATGAAAGAAAATGTGTTATATGTAATAATAGTGACACGAAGGGTTCATGAATTAAATTGTTATATAAAAATAAAATTCAGGTTTATAAAGGTCTTAGATTTTTACCTTTCAAAACTATTTGAATCTGAAAACATCAGAGTATCTGTATCCGAATTTTAAGATTTAATTAATCTGGAACTAATCTTTTCTAGATCTACCCACTAAAACATTGTTAATGCAAACTCCCCATTTATTAATATTTAATATACATTCATTTGTTCATTATTAGACCTATGTGATGGAAGGGTTCATAATATATGTTGGCTAGTTTTCTAGATTCAAGTATTTTTTGTTTTTGTAAAATGCACTGTTTGTTAAATATGTTGTCTGTCAATTTTTTAGATACGTCAGCTGGATGAAACTGCTAACAGATTAATGCAAACACATCCAGAAACAGCGGAACAAACGTACGCCAAACAGCGAGAAATCAATGAAGAGTGGACCCAACTTACAGCTAAAGCCAACAGTCGCAAAGAAAAGCTACTGGATTCATATGATTTGCAACGATACTTGAGTGACTACCGTGATCTCATGTCTTGGATCAACAGCATGATGGGTCTGGTCTCAAGTGATGAACTGGCATCGGATGTGACAGGTGCTGAGGCTCTACTGGAACGACATCAGGTAAAATATCATAATATACAAAATTATAGTAACCAGGGATTGTTAACGTTCTATACATCATGCTATATAGCATAAAGAATAAAATCAATATTTAAATTTATGATAGGATAACAGTTATTTGGGTAAAAGATTGAACAGTTTCACCAATACATATTAGCTGTTTTTGTGGTACCATTGCATACTGTTTTCAGGAAATAAATTTATTACTTTTTATGGATCAACATAAATTGGTATTATGTTTTGTAATTCTGTGAAAAAATATCAACCTGAACATTGAAAAGATGGAACTTGTGTTTGGCTTTTAAATTTGAAAATTATATTAACCAATTATTTGATAATGTAAAAATATTTATTTTATGAACCTTAACTGTCTCAAGACTCGCAAAATAAAAATTTGTAAGTATTTTTTGTGTTTAAACAACCAGCAATCTGCATTTAAAATTATTAGTTTGGTATGTTATAAACATATGGTTTTGTTACAAAAAACCTATTTAAAGAGTTCACCAATCTCATATCTAAGGCAAATCCAATAAGTAAATACTGAGGCTCTCATGACCTAAAGGATTTTTTGCTATGTTGGCTAAACTGCCAGGTTGCCTTATTCCTCCCCTCTACAACAAGACCTGTTCGAGATCAATATGTTGAGAACTGTTCATGTGACAATATGTTTTGTGATAAATGTCAATCCTTTCTCTCACCAAGCGCAAAATACGCTGCGTCATCCGTTATAAATCGTTTGGAAGGGAAAACCCCGGTTGAGGTCCACTTAGTAGACATTTTCCAATATCCAAGGATTTCTGTGATGATTTCGGGTAACAGAGATCTGGAGATCAGTGGAAATATCGCAGAAAGCTCATCCACAGTCAATCTGCGGATGTTATATTCCAGAATTTCAGTCATAATTGAAGGTCTTCCGTTTCTCTGATCATCATGTACAGACGAACAACCTTTTTTTAAACTTGAGACACCACAGTTTATCACAGTTGTACGATTCATAGCTTTATCACTTTATGTAGTTTTTACCATTATAAATCTTAACTGGAACTTTTCCCTTCCAAATGAAATAACACTGCGTATTTCACACTTTGCAGGAGATTGGATTGATATTTTTCATGAAACGTATTGTAGCATTGACAATTCTCAATGTACTGAAACAAGCGAGGAATTAAGTTCAGACAAAAATGACATACTACCGAATCCAATTTCAGAAGCCTCTGCACCCATCCCTGTGTCACCCACCATGACAATAAGGCCACCTATCACTGCTACCAAACTAGAACCTTTTGCAGAATTTTATGAAAAAACATTGAACAATTCAAAGCATCTTCCCATAAAAAGCATCTTCCCACTGTAGAAACGTAAATCTCACCTTTTTTAGAACCAGGAAACATCAGACCTCCAACATAATAAACGAAGCATCTTTGTGGAGCAAAAAAAAACCTTTCAGACATATAATATATAACTTGACAGAATTTTCCACCAGAATGTATAGGATTTATTAAACAGATCAAATAGACTGATCAATACATTTTATATAAAATCTGAATTTACACCTAATGTAATAATTTTAAGTGAACACAGCCTTAAATCTCACCAAATAGAAAATGTTGCACCTACTCTAAAGACATATTTTTGTAAGGAGTGTCACAAAATGGGAGGGATTGCAATCTATGTGGAGGAAGCGCTTGACAAATATACAGTTAGTGTTCCAATCACTGACTGTTACGAAGAACTTCTTTGTGACATGGCATTGGTAAAAGTCATACTCAGTAATACCTGCCTTTACATTATGGGTACCTAAAGATCACCATCATCCAACTTACACGAAATACTTGATATCCTCTCAAGAACAATAGAAAATAACATACTAGAAAATTCAAACCTACTTATTATGGGGAATATCAATTTAGACATCGTAAAAAGAAGACAGAAGGTCAACTAAATTAATTGAGATCTTTTGGCTTTTTACAAAATTCAAAGGTTTGATCTACCACCTACTAGGGTAACCTCGAACACCATTTCATCAATTGAATGGATCTGCACTAACTTACGTAGTGAAGAATTGACTGCAAATGTGTATCATTCTGGATTATCATACCACACAGCTCAAGTCTGCATAGTCAAAATAGAATACATAATTTAGAGTTTTAGCAGCACATACCGCAGTTTTAAACCTGAAAACCTCCAGCCGAATTAGAACTCTTACTTTAACAAGAAAACTGGCAAGACATTTTATAAAGTGAAACTGTTGAAAAAGCCTACAACAAATTTATAACGACAGTGACATTAGCTTTAGATGCAGCCTATCCTAGAACACTTAAAAATAAAAAAAGCAACCAAAGTCTAATCTATTTGCGTACAAAGTAGCCTGCAAGCTCGAAGAAAACTTTCTAAAGCTATAACACTAGTACGAAACAACAGGAGAATTCAAAATCAAACAGGACGCAGCAGATACAAAAAAATCCTATGACATGCTGAAAACTAATGAGACAACAGGCCTCCGCTGACTACATAAATACAGCTGACAACAAGCCTCAAGCCAATTATAAACTAATTAACAATGTCCATAATCAAAAACAGAAGCTCTGCAGAGGACAATAAACCCCTTTTATATGTGCCGATGATACTACTTTGTTCCTGAATCAACATTCTGCAGATAGCTTTGCTATCTCAACCTATATTGCCGTTAACTTGGCCATCCAGTAGTGCCACAGAAACGATCTTTTAGTAAACCCATCAAAGACTAACCAGATCACTTTTGGAAGGAGAATACCAGAAGTCCCAGCTATTTCTGATGTCAGTCTTGTTGCTCAGTTCAAATTCTTTAGAATAACAATAGACTCAGACCTAAGTTGGATTAATCACCTGGACAACCTCAACAAACTCAACACTAGTCATTTTACTATAAAACAGATAATTTCCCTTAGTAGCCTAGAAACAGCAAAAATAACTTACTTCTCCCTTTTCGAATCCCTCCTCTGATATGGTCTACCTGCTTTGGGCGAAACTTCTGCTACAAATCTTCAACAAATACTTAACATACAAAAGAAATGTATGAGGACACTGGCTGGCCTCCAACATCTTGAAAGATGTAGAGAAGCCTTCAAATCTCTGAATATTTTCACTATTATTTAACTTTAAATTCAAGAAGTGATAACGTAAGCTGATTGAAATATCTTCAAAAGGAACACTGATGTACGCCCCTACAATACCAGAAATGCTGCACTCTACAACCTCTCAGCACATTGTCTGAAGCTATACAAGTGGTAAACTTCATACATGGGAACGAAGCTCTACAACCTGCTACCATCCTACCTGCTGTCCAAAAGAGAAAAGGAACTGAAGATAGCTCTATGTGAATGACTTGTAGATCGACCATTCTATACACTGGAGGAGTTTCTTCAAAAAACTTTATATCCCTGATGTTGTATTTTTCCTTGACACTATCTTGTATATTGTAAATAAAGATACTTTTATTCTTAGTATAGCTAACAGGTCAAAAGAAAATCCCCCATTCGGCCGTGAGAGCCTCAGTATAGTTACTTTCTGGATATGCCTCATATTTGAAACATCCAAAGTAAAGGTGTAAAAATAAATTTTTGTAGCATTAGTTGTGAATGCACAAGTTGAGCCATCAAGCAACCACAAGGAGAGTGTATTTTGCAATAAATATGATTTTTTTAATTTGAAGCATTTTCTTCTGGTAACTAAGAATTTGTAAGGTAAAATCATAGGCTCTAATATTAATAAAACAAACAGAATTAGAAATCCTAGTTTGGAGGAAGTGACTATATTAATAAAAATTATTACACTACGTTACTTACCATTCAAGAATTGTTATACGAAATGAAAAATAAATTTTTATTGAAATAAGAACAAATCCCTAATAGGAGTAGTCAAATGGTTTTAACATGACCAATTAATTGACCTGACATGTGTGAGTGAAGTAGCTTGTCGGCAACGCCAAGCTACTGTTATCATTTGTGGTCAGATTCCTCCCTGTAGTATATAACTATGAGGACTTGCTGAAACTATTTGAACTAGAAATAGCAGGAAATTGTCTCATCTGATAATGTATAAATTTCTATGTAATGTCAGGTCAGTTTTATTGAGACATTTTATTAATAGATATTAACTTATCTATACAAAATGGTTGGTATAAACTAAGGATGGGAAAATACCTCACAAATTAGATTCCGATACTAAAACCAAAATTGTGGCCTCAATTCACAGTTCTGAATCCGAAACAGGTTTCTGTTTTATTTGTAACTACATAAGACGCTAAACGGTTTTGTTTTGTTACTTCTAAAGCAAATCTAGCCAGTAGGTTGGCCAGCAGTTCGAACCACCCTTAGCCATGATACAAAATTTCAAGATAATAACTTACAATTCTTTAGAAGACATATTTATACAACTATACAAACTACAAGCTAAAAAAAAGCTAGCATTCATTAGTTTAATTTCCGCCAAGCAGCAGATGTTCACATACAAACACGGCAGATACACTGAATTCCATGAAGATAGCATAAGAAATAGGAACTGCAAGCAGAATATTACGTGCACAACTACAATAACTTGTTAATGTGGTTATCTATCAATACATTTTCATACACAAAGTACAACATAAAATGTTTAATTGATCAGTAATTTGCGTAATACCAATCAGCTGTCATCCATTAATATAACAACTCACTGATATTGGAATCAAGCAAAAACGTTTTAACTATTGATATATTCAATTTAATAAAATATTGATTATTGGTATCAACCCATCTTCAGTTATAAACAAATTACAATAAATATTTTATATGAAGTTTATTGTTTTTACTGCAGTTCATATTTGCAACTTTGACTTTTAGTATTGTTCTAAGTGTAAACTGAACTTAAGTGTAAAAATAACAACCATATATTAATTGTGAATGTCTGAATGTTTGGATGTTTAACATAAAAATGGTTTTTAAAACATTCACTGCAAAATGTGGATAATTGCATTAATATTTTGATCATTGATCGATTTCAGACCTATGCAGATATTTTTGTATTATAATGAAGTAGCATCACGCCATTGTGTCTTATTGTAATATTAATTATAAAATTATCAAACTGAAATTTAAGGCAAGTATGGCAGTTTTTCTAGTAAAAAATATCACCAGAGTTACATTAGTGAGAAAAAGGTTCTCATGGTGGAAAATAGAGTTGAGAATACACTTGATGTGTGGCACACAAGTAATTCATTCTGCCAATTGGGATACAAAATTTGCTTGTAATTAGGTGTCCTGTAGAATCTCGAATCCCAACAATTAGTTAACAAAATTTGACACTCAAATTGCAAAGATTTTCCATATAATTTATTATTGGACATAAGTTACATACCATACACCTTTTTAATAGATACTTATTTTTACTAAAAAATACTTATTTTTTACAATGTAATATTTTTTAATTTGTACCTACAAAATAATAATTTTCTGTATAATCAGACACATATTTTAGATGAATATGCTTTTGTTAGTTCAACTAAAATTCAGAGAGATTACTAGATTAAATATGGAATAGCTTATGAAAGAAGTGTTTAGTAAGTTTTTAAAATTATATTTACAATATTTAAAAAGATGATATGGTTAAAAGCCTTAAAAACGTTTATTTACAAAAATACTCTTGTCATATAATTTTTATGACAACCTTCACTGGATCTTGAGCAGGCCATTTCCTATTTGTAACAGAGTTATCCTCTTTTTCTAGATGTTGTATAATCTTTCATTTCAGGTATCAACCCCAACATTTGATTTATAGCCAACACACTAAAGTCTAAAGATCTTTTGTATAACAACGAAAACAATCAGCTGGTCAGACTGAACAAACCAAATGATCACCTGTCAAATGAGCCTAAACATATTTTAGTTTTAATATTGTATAACGTAAAGGCATTAAAATCTAAAATGAAGATGTTTAGTGGTAATATTTTGCTATTTAGCACTTCTTGCACAGGTTGTCAACTGCGATATACTGCCACTTGGTCTTTTTTGTGTACATTTTACAGTGGCAATATAATACCACCTGGTCCTCAAAGGGTGTAAAAAAATTATACATTTTAATTCTTTGAGAGCCTTCGTTGTAGGCTATGTAATTAAAATTAGAAATTGCATTTTCCTGTCTTTATCGTAAGAATGTAAATAAAAAGTTGATTGGAATGCTCAACATGCTTAGATTTATGTTATAATACAATTCATATATCATTAATGCTATGTTATTTCTTCCACCTTTGTAATTATATTTTTACTCAAGAAGTGTTTAAAAAAATAAAAATGTATTAATGATAATAACTGTAAGGTCCTAATAAAAATTTACTTATTCTTTTGGGTATCTAAGTACTTAATACTTTTAACTGAGAGAGGTGATTAATCAAGTATTGGCTTATTGTAAACACATTGACATATTCAAGTACCTTGATATCATGTACACATTACATTTTACACAAACATTGATATCACCACAAACGACGACAATGGTTTCCAACCAAAGGGCTTTTTGCCACTATATCAGTAACAACTATTGCAAGCTTATCAGATGCTTATTAAGAAAGTTTTTTTATGATTTGATGTCTGGGCTCTGACCCAAATAGCTTTTATACTTCTAGATCCTGTAATAGCCATCATTCATCTCAGGCCAGATCGCGATGTATCTGTTCCTATAAATATTAAAGTGTTCTTATTTGGATTCTGTTTTCGAACTATTCTTATCTAAGCTTAATAAAGGTTTTTCATCCATGATATAAATTAAACTAGCTAGTATTGGTTAACCTTTTACTATTAGCATGCATCCATTTCAATACAGCACTCGGACTATGTCTACTACCATTGGTATGACGTACCCACTATGTACTGCTAATTAAAGGGTTAAACTACCAAGCAGAGTGACGCACTCAATATATACGGCCAAGTAAAGAATGAAACAAGCTAGCAGAGTAATTGGTTAACCATTTACTTAGCATTGTACCTATTGTAATGCACCATACTGATTGTGTCTACTGCCATTAGAGTGACGCACTCAATATATACGGCCAAGTAAAGAATGAAACAAGCTAGCAGAGTACTTGGTTAACCATTTACTTAGCATTGTACCTATTGTAATGCACCATACTGATTGTGTCTACTACCATTAGTGTGACACACTCAATATATATGGCCAAGTAAAGAATGAAACAAGCTAGCAGAGTAATTGGTTAACCATTTACTTAGCATTGTACCTATTGTAATGCACCATACTGATTGTGTCTACTACCATTAGTGTGACGCACTCAATATATACGGCCAAGTAAAGAATGAAACAAGCTAGCAGAGTAATTGGTTAACCATTTACTTAGCATTGTACCTATTGTAATGCACCATACTGAATGTGTCTACTACCATTAGTGTGACACACCCAATATATACGGTCAAGTAAAGAATGAAACAAGCTAGCAGAGTAATTGGTTAACCATTTACTTAGCATTGTACCTATTGTAATGCACCATAATGATTGTGTCTACTACCATTAGTGTGACACACTCAATATATACGGCCAAGTAAAGAATGAAACAAGCTAGCAGAGTAATTGGTTAACCATTTACTTAGCATTGTACCTATTGTAATGCACCATAATGATTGTGTCTACTATCATTAGTGTGACACACTCAATATATACGGCCAAGTAAAGAATGAAACAAGCTAGCAGAGTAATTGGTTAACCATTTACTTAGCGTTGTATCTATTGTAATGCACCATACTCATTGTGTCTACTACCATTAGTGTGACACACTCAATATATACGGCCAAGTAAAGAATGAAACAAGCTAGCAGAGTAATTGGTTAACCATTTACTTAGCGTTGTATCTATTGTAATGCACCATACTCATTGTGTCTACTACCATTAGTGTGACACACTCAATATATACGGCCAAGTAAAGAGTTAAATGTATAATAACTGTAATACTATTTAATAACTTAAATGTAACAATTTGAGAATCCATACATGAAATGCTCTAAGTAATAGAAATTATTTTTAAAACTATAAGTGCTTTTTAAATTTTTGCTTAACTTACATATAAAAATAGCATGAGAGAGAAAACACCTTCCTGACTGGTACCTATGTTGTAGAGCCATCGAGCAGAGATTGACGCACACTATGGGTTGCCCCAGGTATCTGTGTGTCATTGTCAGTGTAGTCTAACTTCTGTATTGTTAGCTGGTTAATGCTTCTTAAGAATATACAATCGTCAAGTACTAAAAGATGAGGCTGCATTTTTCATTGTGTCAGTTTAATCTTAGTTACCTATTTGTGTAACAATTTTTTGATTACAAAGTACTTTTAGCTGTAACAGAAAGGGTTGTAACAGAAGTAAAGTTATTTTCATACTGTGCGATGATGATGTATGCTTCATGTGTCTGCAATTTACTGTAAGCCTGTGAAAATCTGCTTTGAGAGTTTTCTATTACCTATTAGTAGTAACGAATAACATATTGAAATCTTGTAACCTCTTCAATGCACATGGTTGTAATTAAAACAGATGTGGTGCTTCCGTACATAAGTACTGTAGAGGCAGGTAAAGCGATCCATCTTCTGTTGTGGTTTTACGTACCTGTACAACTGTACACTTACAGTGTGCATTTGTATACATACTGGGTAATTCTAAAATAGGTTTCCAAACTTTTGGGTATAGTTAACCCATTAACCACTTATCACGGTACCGTCTTGTCACGGCCACGCGGCACCAAAACACTGATCACGAGATGGTACCGTAATGATGACATATGTTATTAAATATTTGTTTAAACATTAGTATGAGCTCAAATAATAAAGTTTATGTATTAAACTAAACAAAATAACATGTACTATACATATAAATATGTATTAACCCCAGAAAAAGAATGTGAATCAAGGTATAATACTATACCGTTCCGCTTTTTGCGTGTTTACTGGGATTTGTGTAATTTGTAAAGAGAACACAAATGTAACATTTCACAAAAATCTACGTAAAATTGAAAAAAATTCAGATAAATCGATGACAAAATATTCCACTTTAAGAATTAAATTTCCTATAAAACTTCACCAAATATTATAGATTATAACTGTGTTTTGTACTAAAACAATTTCTTGCTTTCCAAATTTACAAAAATATAAATAATTATTCTCTAAAATTAAAAAAAGGCACAAGAATATTGAGTGGCTAATGGGTTAAACATATAAAATAAAGTAAAGGTTGTTATGAACACATGTCCTAAAAATTCTTGGTTTTCTGTCTTATGTGTCTTTTTTTTACATATAGTGTTTTTCTAAATAACCTACGAAGTTGAAATTTTAAATAAATGCTATACTCATAGAGAGTTATGACTGGAAAAACTTTTAAATTTTCTTTTAATAATGTCCAAAATGGCAATTTATTAAAAACTTAAATAATACATTCCCTCACAACATCACCATGTATAAAACAATTACATTAATGATAAAATTGTCTACATTTTAAGTTAAAACCATCATATGTGGCAATAGCAAATGATGCAGATGTGATGGATGATTTTTTTATTGCCAATGTGACAACTAATTTGTTGATGAAATATCTGCTGATTGATTTTAGATGTACACATTTTATCACACTGGCATTTTATAATTTTTTTTAGGAAACATTTTATTGGTTTTTCAGTGACTGATGTTTATAAGTATAGCATATGTTAAAAATGTCAACTTGGTAAAACTAATGGTTACACTATAATTAGAAAAACACTTAATGTAGAAACCACAAATAGAAAGGTATACTAAAATTTAAGTATTTTAGATGTGCAATAAAAAAAATTAATTTTGTCTTAATTGTTTCCCAATTTTTTAAATCTATCTTAGAATCACCCTGTATAAAAATGTACTACTGCACACATAATGCACAACAGTGGTGTAACTGGGTCTTGGCTTTAGTGGGATGAAACTGATATAAGAGTACACCACTCCGGGGCACATAGAATAAATTTAAATAAATTAGATAGGTCTAATTCAAAATTTAACTGTTGTATTTCAAACTAGTTGGATTGCTTTTATATTAATATTTTCAATTTGTAGGGATTTGGGGGGGAGGGGAGATTTATCTCTTACATACACCACTGATGCACAACTTCATAAAACAAAATCTTTTTTAGTTATTTTTTTGTTTAATGTAACATAAATAAACTTTAAAATTTTAGTGTATATATTTATTGTTCCAATACAAAAATAACTAGAGTGCAGAGCCCTGTGCCTATGGTTCAGACTAATGACCAAAATCACATCAAAATATTGAGAGTGACTTACTATAGGTTAATAACCATAATATTATGATTGACTGCTGGATACCTTGTCTTTTTTTATACTGTTGTTTTATTGACATAAATTTGTGTTTGCACTATTTCAAACTAATGAAAGATACTTAAATAATATTGAATGAAATATTTAAAACTGGCATTATTTTTTTTAATAAATAAAAAATATATTGTTTGTTATGATAGTCATTTCCAGAATTATATTCAGCTAAAATTGTGTATAATCTAAATGGCCTGACAATATATTTTTTTTAGATGAGGCACTTATTGTTCCATAATGCAGTAAAGGTCTAATGGGATTAACTGGAACTAAATGGGACCAAAACTATCTTGAATACAGAAAACTCGGATGGTACAGACATTCCAGTAAAGTATCTTAATTTACAGAAAGACTCAATGTTGATTAGTAAATATGGTTTATTTATCTAATAAATTACTCTTAAGCTTCTCATCTCAATGTTGGGCAAATGTTATAGAAACATTTTGTCACCAGCTGTGTTCTCTCTCACTGTAATCTAATGATGCTTCCAAGATCTTCAACCTAGACGAGTATGAAAAATGTTAGGGACAATTTCATTTGTATCGTCTTCTTGGTATTCTTGTTGATGGTTAACCATATTAGCAACATCCTAATGTGTCACCTGGTAATGTTGCAGGTGTTAAGGTATTGTATTTGATAGCAATGATTGCAGAAGTATTTTCTGGAATAAATTATAAAACATTCAACATGTGATTTAAAAATTCCCATGTTATAAAGACTAATTGTTTTTTGTTTATTCTTTTATCTCTAAATGGATGAAATGTCTCAAGGTTCTTTCATGGGAAATTAACACTTTGCAGTGTAGATAATATTATGAATTTGATCATTATAATAGCTGTATTTACTTCTAAAGAACTTATAAATTTTAGAGTTTATAATTTCTTATTGTCTTTTGCCTCCAACTTTGATCATTATTGCTATTATTTAAAAATGCTTAACTCTTGTCATGTGTTTACAATTATACGATTCTTAAAACGATAGTGACTAGATGACGGAATTGTCCAAACTCTCTAATATAACTTTACCTGATATAGTTTTTGAGTGTACTCAGCAGTTTATAAGTCTTTTTAGTGTATAGCACAAAACCTTTTCTTTATTCTTTGTTATAGTTAGATTTAACAAACATTAGCTCAATAATGTAATAAATTATGAATATTATTTTTTGAACAGACAGTTAAATTAATTATGAAAAACCTGTCAGTCCATTCTAAAAATTGTATCATATGTCCATCTCTCCATCCGTATAACATTTGATAGAAAGGTCCTACATACTTGAAATTGACTTTGTACCTAGTTTCTACAAAAAACTAAAAATAATTAAAAAGAATTATTTAATTTGGGAGCAAGATTAAAATTACAGGTAAAAACAACAACTCAACAATTTTAAATTGATATTTTTGGTCACCAAGATGGTAATTAGACAATCACAGAATAAAGGAATTTGAAAACACTCAGTTTATGAACAATCACATGACATAGTAAAACATGTGAAGTTATCAAGTTGGATTGATTAGGTAACATTGTTTCTGTGTTTTGTCAGAATCTTAAATTCTCTATTTTATCGGTTTATTTTGTTATAATAAACAATAACAGATAAATATAATACATAATTCAGTCTCGGAAATGCTCTTACAGTAGCACCACATAACATTTTAAAATTAATATAATACATATTAATGTTAAAATCCAAAATTAAAAAATTGATAAATATTACTATTTCTTTGTTAAGATTATGATATTTCTTATTAGTTTTAAGACTATGTGTCTAAATGTTTCAATGTTCTTTAAATTAACATCATTTGTGCATGTTTAGAAAAAAGCTTATATTAGCACTTCTTAGTATTTTTTAGCACTGCTAATCTACACTATTTCTCTTAAAGACATAAAATATTTTATTATGATCTGTAACTGTTCAATTAATAT
The DNA here is from genome assembly GCF_021130785.1 of Homalodisca vitripennis. NCBI lineage: Eukaryota > Metazoa > Arthropoda > Insecta > Hemiptera > Cicadellidae > Homalodisca > Homalodisca vitripennis. Next base: position 172,553,687 of record NC_060210.1, read on the forward strand.
AATTATATCAACTAATTCAGATTTAGAAACACTTAAAATAGGAAAGATTTAAACATTTCAACTAAAATTTTAATTTAATTTTTAAAATGATTTACAAACAATACAGAACTTAATGTTATTATTCTAAACATTATAGTAATCATATTATTTATATACCAGTATTTATGTACTATACACCACAGGATGGAAATAAATAACATTTCACAATGTTTTCAATAGACCACCTCTAATGAAATAATATGAAAAGCTTTTGGGGAATCTTACACAATTTAAAGAGGGGTTTGAAGTATTAAGAAAATAGGCAATTACAAATTTGAGGTATGTAAATAAAAATGTATATTCTTTCTTCATCTTAATTTGTTCATCTATATTTACAAAGAAAGATTACTTTAGTTTCATGTTATTTAAAAATCATCCACAGAGTTCCAGTAGGGTTCCAGATAAGTCTTACAATAGTGAAAGTTTAGTGATTGACTGGTCATGTGTGTTTGAGCAAAAATTTAATAGTTTAAGTGATTATTAAAGAGATCGGATCCAAACATAAACAAAACTTAAATAATTTGTTTGACACTTTAATGATAGCATAGTATATAGAGAGCAATAATATAACCTCATCAGAAAAAATGGTATAAAAGCTATGTTCTGGTGAAAGTAGGAAACAGTAATGTTGTAAATAGTACTAATCATAGGCCTACACGATATAATTGTTAATCCACTATAATTAAATAGCAATATAATTAAAAAATACACATTGTTGTTTTACAAGAAACATGAAATAATAACAATGGCTTTATTCAAGATAATGATTACAAAATGATAAGACCGGATAGGGTTGATATATGGATATATTTCAATTTCAAATAGCTTTATTCAAGCAACATGTACATCAGAGTACAATGAATAGTGTCATTTTGTAATTTCTAATTACTATGTGTTCTTTGTTATGCATAAGTCAATAGTCAAAACATTCCTCATTATGAACACTTGAGTTCATAATGATTACAGAACATTATCTTGAGTTCTACTAATTTCCTCCCAGTTTCTGATGGTGTATAAATAATAAAAATAAGGTTAAAATAAATTTTGATAATTTGAAATTGTTTAGACACGGAAATGTTGAGATTATTGATTATGTAATTCAAATTATCAAAAATTAAAAATGTATATAGTTTTATATCCATATTTTAGAGCTTCCTGATTGTCTGAATTTGATAAAAGGTTTTCAGTACATTTTGAACTTGAATATATCTGTTTAATTTTACTACACTAAATCTTAATGATGCATAACGTGTTGGTAAATATTCCTCTTCCTACTTTTCCAGGAATTGTTTTTAGTTTTTTTTTGCAACATATATATGATTCTGCCAATGCTGTATGTTTAATTATTGATAATTCACTGAACTTTTCTACAAATAATATACTTGACTGTATTCTACAATAGTTTCTAAATTCAGTTTTGTATGTATTCTCAAATAATTAATGGTCATATGTATGGTTAACCCTCCGGCTGGCAACGTCGTAAATTACGACTCATTTTTTCCCGCCGTGAACTGGCAGAGTCGTAATATGCGACTCATTAAACATCGTCTACTAATTACGTCATAGTTCCGATAATTACCGCTCGAATTGAATAAAAGTTATATCACTTTAATCACAAGATCCCTAGCCTTCTAATAATGTATTCACTTTTATATATATATGAATATTTGTTATTTTACTGGCCGCTAAAATCTCCCGACTACTTCCACGTGACGCGACTCGGCAACTGTTAGTGCTTGTATATAGTCTTGTTTTTTTCAATTGTAATTTTATTTGTAAATTAAAGTGTTTATAACTATATATTTTCTTTTTGTGCATAATTAAGTGAACATTATGCATATTTTAAATTTTTAAATAAAATTAATTTTGAGTTTTTTTAATGGCATAATATAAAAAAGTGTTTTTTGAAAAATAAAAGTTTTGAGTTCTGACCATCAAACATCCACCATTATTCATGTAAGTCAAATTATAATTATGTTTATATTGTACAACATAATTCTGCAGAGTAATTTGATGTATAACACTTTTGTGTGTTCTACAATAATTAATTGTACAGGATAAAAAATTAAAAACTATGCACGAAGCTTCAAAACAGGGTGCCAGTCAAGGCTCAAATGCGCGCCAGCCGGAGGGTTAAAGAATAATAGTTATATAGCTATTACATCTATACATCTCATACATACAAGATATGATATGATATGTATGTTGTATATACATCTCATTGTAACACAAGATGTAAGTAAAATGCAGTTCTTCAATGTGAAGGATTGTTTAGAATAAGTCCAACAAATCACCCTAAAGCTCTTTTTTTAAATATTTTGCTACTTTTTAATAAATTGTCATAAATATGATTTTGAAGCTATAGAGGAAGTGATTAATCTTTAATTTTTTCAGAATGTTTGACCATAAACTGTTTATATATATTTATTTATAAACTAACTCAAAGTTCTTTGTTTTAGGAACACCGAACAGAAATTGATGCCCGTTCTGGAACTTTCCAAGCATTTGAATTATTTGGCCATCAACTTCTGCAGTCTGGGCATTATGCCAGTGTTGAGATACAGGAAAAACTTGAAAGTATGTCAGAAGCTCGTCAAGAACTTGAAAAGTGAGTTATACCAACTGAAATTAATTATAGTTTTAATGGCACCCCACCTTTCAACCATAAAACGTCTTGGTTTTATTCCTAATCTTTCTAGGACATAATATTTTGCTTCATAGCTTCACTGAAACAAAATTGCATCACCATCCAGTATCAGTATTTGTAAACCTACAAAAGTAGTTTTTTTATAGTCTATTCAATACAATACTACTGATACTTCTATTAGAGCTCTGCGTCTTTTGGTATAGACACCTTTTCAGAAGCATTGGATCAGACAAGTCTTTATACAAGAGTTGTCCAGAAAGTAACCGCTGTTTATGCATAGCACAAGATCTAATGGGGTTAGTGCTATCATGTTGACATCAGTGTGTACAGTGGTTCAGTACACTTCTAACTGTGCAAGATGAATATTATATATTCACACATTGTTTAGTTATAACCTCAAAACATGAGTGCTGTAAAGATTGCTTTCTTGAACATTGCAAAATCTTTAGAATCACCATCTTTCAAGATATTTTGTATAACACAGTTGTAAGAGATTTTACTGTTTAAGTATGTTTTAATAAATAAAAGTGTATACTTTTTGTAACAATTTTATTTTTATATCTTTACTATATTATTGTCCTTAATATAAAGTTGTTTATCATATGGAACAACAAGCATTTATATACCGTTGTCATGTCTGATTTAACAACATTACTATAACACAAATGTTATGAGGTTTCGAATTCAATTTGTTGTTTGAGGACAGGCACTGTCATGCAGCAAACCAATCACTTTATTTTACTTTTATCGTCTTTTATTTTGAATTCCTTGAGTTTGCAATCTTTATAAGGTATAGTATGTTTCGTAATGTAATATATCCCTGTGAAACAAAAAATCAACACATTTTCCCTTCCTGTCCTAAAAAAACAGTACACATACCAGTGAAAGTTTGTTTTTGACAATGGAATGGTTGTGAAGAAAACAAGATTATTCCAAACATTTTCCATTGTTCAGTGATATAAGAAATCAGTAACCTGAGAAATGAGTAAGTTTCGAGATTTATAATCTGATGTCTTACTCAAATGGGTAACTATCCTAACTGATAACTACAAACTAGATTAAAATTAAAAAATCGTACCAGATTGTAAGTCAGAAAACACTACATTATGTTGTGTATTAATTCCGTCATACTTTCTCTAAAACTTGCACTAAATAAAAACAAAACACTAATTATTGAAACCGAACTAAAGAGTACAGGTCACAATATGTCTTCTATGAATGATCAACCACTGAAAACTGAACAGATGGCAGTAAAAAATGGCGATTGTCACAGGAAATACAAAATGGCAGGAAATGGGAATTGGGCCTTTTTATATTATTGTTTCATTCTGGATAAGCTTCTCAAAATCAAACTTGACTCCGTGTTGGTTTATTAGAAATCTCTCATCTGTTTAGGTTCACTTATTAGTTCATTTCTTAGAAATGGCAAGCAAAGCAGCCTAATCAGTTGTTCCGATAAAAAGTGTGAGTGATAAATTCGTGATAATAGCAAAGTTGAGTAATATTGGATATTTTGGCTTATTACCATCTAATGGAATAAATGTAAATGTTATAGAGCATGGATTGCCCGTCGAATGCAGTTGGATCAATGTCTGGAACTACAATTGTTCTACCGTGATTGTGAACAAGCCGAGAATTGGATGTCTGCCAGAGAAGCATTCCTATCAGCTGAAGAAGTTGATTCAAAGGGGGATAATGTAGAAGCACTTATCAAGAAACATGAAGACTTTGACAAGGCAATTAATGCTCATGTGAGTATTTAATTAATATTGCCTGTATAGATTTGAAATTTTTAATATAGTTAGTATAGCTGAGTTTTAGTATTAGCTATAGAAACTCTAAAACAATTTTAATAGTTTTCTGTTATTTTATATAACTATTTAAACAATAGTTTTACTGTTCTGGTTGTACAAGTTGTTTGTTATTGGAAATGACTACTAAATAAGTGGATAAAACACTTTAAAGAATAATGAAAATGCTTACTGTGTTTTGAGAGTGCTTTAATTGTACAGGAAGAAAAGATAGCGGCTCTGCAGACTCTGGCTGACCAATTGATGGCTGCTGAGCACTATGCTGCCAAGCCCATTGACGAGAAGAGACAACAAGTGCTGGATCGCTGGAGGCATCTGAAGGAGGCTCTCATAGAGAAACGTTCCCGTCTGGGCGAGTCTCAGACCTTACAACAGTTTAGCCGAGATGCAGATGAGATGGAGAACTGGATCGCTGAGAAACTACAATTGGCTACTGAGGAGAGCTATAAAGTAATTCAACGTCCAACTGTCTCTTATAAAATTGTATTGTAACAGTACTGCTGTGTCTGTCCACAGATCAGCTGATCGAGGGAAAGCAAACATACTATCTCTAATCTTTGTTTACTTCACAATTTTTGTAGCTACAATATATCATGTATATTTTAATATTTTTTTTATGACTAAGAATGGTTTAAAATTTTTCAAATGTTTTAAGTTTAAAATACATTTTATAAGTGATCCAAATATTTTCCCATATTATAATCCATCAAATAAAATTAAAAGATGGAATACAACGCAGTTTTTAAAATGTAGTTATTTCTCTAAACTTTTTATATTATCAGCCAGTCTCCAAAGGTTCAAGAATGGCAAATATTGTATTAGAGATGATTTTGTGTAAATTATACTCAACTAAAAAAAGCTATCAGATACAACATTTGAGAATTAAGAATTGATTTTTCAAGAATCGGAATCGTATTCGAGATTTGTAAATTTTGGATTTGCCCATTACGGTTTTTGTGGCCGATTTAGACTTGTGGCCATAATCAACGGAGTAGATATTGATATATTGTATTTAATTATTCATGTTTATTAATCCCTGGATTATTTAAAATTATTAAAAAAATTATCTTACCTTAAACATTCTCTTTTTCATTTATCTTTATATATATATATATCTCAGACCAATTTGTTATCGAAACATCATTGTCAGTCACATTGTAGAAAGATGTGAATAATTATTTTCTCTGTATAGTTGTCAATGATGTTATAATAACATTCAAATAATATATAAACAAAAGATTTAAAATTGTAAAACTGTAACAATTGTACAATTGTTGGCAAACCATGACAAAACCTAATCTAACTAACTTTGTGGGAGGAATTTGTGTTACTAATCTGGTTAAGTTATGTTATGGTTGGCCATCAAAGGAATGTACAGTTTTAAATTTTTATGTATTTGAATGTTATTTTGATACAATTGACACTCTGCACAGGGAACAATTATTTATATCTTACAAGAACCTGACTGCCAATGATGTTTCAATATACAAATCAGTTTCAGGCATAAAATAATATAACCAAAACTACCATTATTAGATAACAATTTTTTTCTATCATTTGTATTTAATTATTGTGCATTTCCATTTTCTTTAAGCTTACATATTATTTCAGGACCCAGCCAATATCCAATCCAAGCATCAGAAACACCAAGCATTTGAGGCAGAACTTGCAGCAAATGCTGACCGTATCCAGAGTGTACTGGCCATGGGACAGAACCTGATAGACAAACACCAGTGTGCTGGCTCTGAGGAGGCTGTTCAGGTAGGTGGTGGTGATGACGTAATGTATAATTTACAACATGATAGACAAACACCAGTGTGCTGGCTCTGAGGAGGCTGTTCAGGTAGGTGGTGGTGATGACGTAATGTATAATTTACAACATGATAGACAAACACCAGTGTGCTGGCTCTGAGGAGGCTGTTCAGGTAGGTGGTGGTGATGATGTAATGTATAATTTACAACATGATAGACAAACACCAGTGTGCTGGCTCTGAGGAGGCTGTTCAGGTAGGTGGTGGTGATGATGTAATGTATAATTTACAACATGATAGACAAACACCAGTGTGCTGGCTCTGAGGAGGCTGTTCAGGTAGGTGGTGGTGATGGTATTTATGTACAAGGGTTGTTCGGAAAGTAAGTTGCTTTTATATATACCCTATAGAATACACATATTTTACAGCTTTTTTATTATATGATTTGAAAGAACAACTCTAACAGTTTTTTTAATATGATTACCATAATTTTTATTTTGTAATACGAGGTCTGTCCAAAAAGTATCCGACCGCCGACCAGTAGGCCGGTCCGACCGGCTCGAACCGGTTATTGGAGGGGAGGGGCAAGCCTACTCCTTCCCATATTAGGCATTGAATACGATCCGGTCACTCAGTGAGTCACAGCGCTCTGTTCCGTACAGTACTGCCATGTGTGTGCGTCGCATTTGCATTAAATTTTGCCAAAAACTTGGCCATTCAGCATCAAAGACGATTACTATGATACGGAAAGTTTATGGTGACGTGCCTATGGGCGTTACACAAATAAAAGAGTGGTTTAGGTGGTTTAAAAATGGCTGCATATCAGTGGAGAGTGATGACCGATCTGGCAGGCCTTCAACGGACAGAAACGCTGAAAATGTTGAACGTGTTCGTGCAGCAATTAATGAAAACTGTCGATTGACTGTCCGAGAGCTGGAAGAAGATTTAGGAATACCAAAATCGTCAGTTTGTAACATTTTACACGAAGATTTAAAAATGAACCGTGTTTCAGCAAAATTTGTTCCTCGGCTGCTGACAGAAGACCAAAAGAACTGTCGACTTGAAATCGCACAGGACAATCTGGATTTGATAAAAAGTGACCCACGGCTATTTAAAGTTTTTACTGGTGATGAGTCATGGGTTTAAGGCTACGACCCTGAAACAAAGGCTCAATCTTCAACATTGGAAAACTCGCAAAGAGCAACGGCCGAAAAAAGCAAGACGAAACAATGTCAAGACAATGCTGACAGTTTTTTTTGACCAGGACGGCGTTGTTTTTATTTTATTTTATTTTACATTTCAACGGACATCTCCATTTTTACAGTTTTGAACAATAATTAAGCAATGAAAGTAAACAACCACAGTGACAAATAGAGCAATAACGATTAATAAACTATTTAAGTGACAAAACGGATATAAACTATGAATGACAATAACGTAATTAATTATTAGTGTACCGTGATTTGAACTATGGAAAACAACAAAACATGTTCATCACGAATATGCTCCAAGAGACCAGACAGTAAATAAGGAGTATTATCTTTAGGTCCTAAGGCGGTTACGAGATGCAGTGCGAAGGAAAAGACCTGAACTGTGGACAAGCCGTGACTGGATCCTACACCATGACAATGCGCCAGCTCTTTCCTCAAATCTTATTCAGCGTTTTTTGGTCAAACACAACGACATCAACCAACTATGACAGCCTCCCTATAGTCCTGACATAGCTCCTTGTGACTTCTGGCTATTTCCGAAATTAAAAGTTCCTTTGAAAGGAAAAAGATTTGACGATGTTGAACAAATAAAACAAAATGCGACGAAGGACCTCTTAGCCATTCCGCAGAATGAATTTAAGGAGTGTTTCCGGAAGTGGGAGGAGCGTTGGAATAGGGTAGTGGCTTGTGGAGGGGAGTACTTTGAAGGGGACCAGATTGCCGTTGCCACTGAGTAACGTCAGTTCATGCCAGACGTCAAGGTCGGATACTTTTTGGACACACCTCGTATATTATTGAATAAGTTTTACTCTACATATGCATTCTCGTTGAGAATTTCAAATACTTTTCTTAACACTTTGAGTCCCAGACATTTATGTTGCTGTACATGAAGTGTAAATAAAATTAATGTGATTTTTCATGTGGGACTGAAAGTGTTAAAAGTAGTAAGTAAAATTATTAATTTATTTTACTATCTGTATTTTTCTTTATTAACTCTCTATTATATCGTCCTATCATGTTCCGTCAAAAAATACCGTTGAACGATATTCTGTCCATTTGTTTTTTTTGTTACATACATACAAGAAGATTTGTGCAAACATTTTGTTGGTACTGATCACTGATTTTTCTACCACAAAACCAACAAGAATATCCTTTTGGTTAAATGGTTGCACTATGTTTGATAAATGCATATTTTAAAAGAGAAAAGTCATGTATTCCCTTCATATAAAAAGTTGTGTTCAATACAAATCAATTTGGCATTCTTACTACAGGGGATATAACAAATATATCTTCCTATAGTAAAAATATTTTGGTTTAATTGATTTTAAAGAAGTAAACACTGAGAAATTGGATAGAACAATATGTTTTTGTACATTCAACCTCTAATAGGAAAAAACATAATGTTTATACAGCTATCATACCCAAATATCAGTAGATAATTTATTGAAAAACATTTTTGTAATAAAGTTATAAAGATTTATATTTTATAACTTAATTGATAAGTTATTTTGTAGATCTCTGCAAATTTCCTTAGTCTTTTTTCTTATACCCAATGCGACTTGGCAACAAAAAATCCTAGTGACATTGAAAAAAAGAAATTTTTTCACAGCCTTCAAAGAGTTAGTAAATTCTAAGTGTTCACCCTAGTTAAATTCTTTAATATTGATAAATTTGGTTATATTTTAAGTACAACATTAATTGTTTTATACTATGTAGGCTCGCCTGGCATCGATAGCAGACCAGTGGGAATATTTGACTCAGAAGACAACGGAGAAGTCACTGAAGCTGAAGGAAGCCAACAAACAGAGAACCTATGTGGCTGCTGTGAAAGATCTGGACTTCTGGCTAGGAGAAGTGGAGAGTCTGTTGACATCCGAGGATTCTGGCAAAGACTTGGCTTCAGTACAGAACCTCAACAAGAAACACCAGCTGGTGGAGGCTGATATACATGCGCATGATGACAGGATCAAAGGTAAACACAGCTGCTCTTTCTTTTCTTCCTTACTCATAGTAATTAATTATGAATCTGGAGAAACCTGAGATTAACGTTGTTGGAAACCCACCCAGAGCTGCTTCTTTGTTAAAAAACTATTGATGGTGCCTTGTAATTTAACACTGTTGTTTGTAGTGCAATTGATCAATTTGCACCTTTAATTATAGGTGCAAATACTGTAAATTTGTATCGACATCAAACAGTAAACAAGGGGTTGCTACATCACCAGATTTCCCTGGAGATGATCTCACTAACAGGCACAAATATATAGCCCCAGGAATTTTTACAAAGATAAAAAACTCCTCCTTTTAATTTTCCTGTAAAAATTTGTAAATGGAAGTTTTCTGTTTAAGTTATATTTGAGAACAAAAAGTACTTTGTTTGTAATTTTATTACTAAGCCCACTCTTATATTTTTTTGTTCCACTGTCTATTTTTATCGCTATTTTGCTTTATTTTCGTTAGTTTTCACCTATATATAAATGTATCAAAACTGAACCTATGTGAGCCGGTTTATAAATTGTTTTCTGTTCTGTAATCTGGATTATAAAAAAAACACAGCATTCAAGTTGCTTTAGATGGCAATTTAGCTTAATATTTCATTACTTGCATTTAATGTTTAATAATTAGTTGTAATTTAATAGAAGACAGATAAAAAATTCTAGAATAACAAATGCAAAAAAAAAAGATAATACAATTTTATTGTTTAATTTAGCCTTGAGGAAAGAATATTCTAATTTGCATCAATAGAGAGGGTGTTTAGCACTCATTTAAAAGCACTTCATAGTTTTATTAAAAGTTTACAGATATCTTTTGTCAAATAAAGATATTTTATCCGTAAATAATCATATTCACAACACTCGATTAAATAGACAGGTTGAAACACATCATTTAGATTTTTTTAAGAAAAAAAACTAAATATATGGGAACAATAGTTTTTGTATATGCTACCAAGGCATATTTTACTGGAAAATAATTTATCTAAATTCAAATCTAAAGCAAAAGATTATTTAATAAATTTATCTCTTTAATTCGCTAGATGAATATTTTCTCAGCTAGAATTAAGAAATTCTGACCCAACTGTTGTAAGGAATCTAGGAGGGGCCATTCTATGTTTGGTATATCATAATATATTTTAATATAAATAAAAATCTATATTAAAGTCCTATCTAGTTATTAAGTCTTGAACCATTTGTAATTTGACGCTATTTATTGTACCTTTGTACATAATATGAATAATAGAATGTTTGAATCTTGAATCCATCAACAAGTACACACCTTCCTGGCTCTAATACTAGCTTGATCCCCACAGATGAATGTTGTTGTGTCCTTTCAGATGAAAGTAATTATTATTGATTAACCCTGAAAGTGGTGGCCAAATTCCTCTCAGTAGGGTAGTGTTTTTTGTACCTCGGACTTTACCTTATATTTATTTTATTATTGTATGTATAATATAAAGTAATTCAATGCAAATGTTGAGTCCAGCTCTATTTCACCTTGCGCTATTATATTTTATTCAGGAAAGTTCAAGGAAACATTTCCCTTATAGAAATAGTAAGTATATATGTGTTTTAAATGTATTCACCACATGCATGCAAACATACAAAAATGTAAAAAAGATAATTTAAAGCTTTTTATTTGTACAAAAGTTATGGTTGTTAATATGAAAAAACAAAGATCAAAATATAGGCATTTCAATGATCAATGAGAGCTATATTAATTTAAATGTATTTGAAAATTACTACTCTTTTTGCCATTTGTCACAGTGAATATAGATCAGTAGACATTTTTATTTACTAGAAATTAATGTAACTATATACATATTACTTACTATGTGACCAACATGTTTATTTCAAGCTAAATTCTTATATCTCATAAATCCTAAAAAACTTTGTGTGGTCTATATTTGTTAAGTCTGTTATTTTCTAGAAAATGTCAGGATTGAAATATGATTTTGATTGTTTTGGAGAAATAGAAAAATAATTAGATTTGTCTGAAATTTAAACCACATTTACTGCTGAAAAAGATATTTGAAACTCATCGGGGGGTACTAAACATATTTTTTGCTTAAAACGTAACTTATCATAATTTAATTCCAGGAAAAGCAAACAAACAAACCATTTTTTTACTTTAAATTCCTCAGAAAATCTGATGCTATTGGTTGCTTCTCCAATCAAAGACGACAGCACACAGCAGTTAGAAAACAATGGGTCTCCTGTCAGAGACAGCAGCACATGGCAATAGTATTGTTTACATTTATTATACTATTGTGTATTACATTAATAGTATTGTAAACAATATCACCTCTTCCTCACTCTCGCCCCCTCCTCAAAATTATCCCTTTCTGTCCCTACCGACCTCAGATGGCACATTGAGCTGCACATCGTCAAGGTCACTGTCAATGGCCGATACTCTTACCACCAGACATTTCGGATTCACTTGTATCGATTGTTTCTAAGTCACTGGCAAACAAAAAGGGCTTGTTTTTTTGCCTATCTGAAATAATTCTACTTGGTCCCGCCATTGTAATACACACAGAGTTAAACACAGTATTTATGTAATACTAAAGAAAGGCACTGCATATTTACTGAAAATTAAGCTATTTAGTTCCTGACTGAAATATAACTATATTATATTTCTAAAAACACGCTATGAAAATGTTAATGTTCTAACTCGAGTGCTGGTGGCTAAAACTAAGTATATATTTGTAACCATTACCAAAGAAGGTCTCCGATCAGAGACTTTAGCAGTGAATGTGTTAATAAAAGATTCCTTTTATCAAAAAATCCTTTTAATCCTACTTAGACCAATATATGAGGAAATTTCAATTTTTTCATGCCTCTGACCAGAAAAACAAAACATTTAAATCATCAGCATACAAACACACGGCACCATCCAACTCTTTCCATCACCCTGTCAAAACCTCCTACCTAACATGAATAATAGAGGTCCCACAATTAGATCTCTTGCAGCACACTATGCCACAATGTTTGCAATGCGAGCTATGAGCTCTCAGATAATGACTTTAATCATGAAAAATTGTTTTCTTTTGATTCTACATATTGTTGTCCGGTTTGTTAACTAGGAATTAACCATGCCTATCCTTTCAACAGATACCTAAGCTGTTCAATTTTCCTTATTAACTTTACATGACAGAGACTGTCAATGCTCTGGTAATCTAAGTAAATTTCCAACTATATTTTATCTTTTATAATCTGAGTCAATAAATGGACTGGATAAATTATATACCAGCAGTTATCATCGTTGACTTGTCAACAAGGAAGCCATCGTTGTTGTTTGTCCAACAGATCATTAGACTTTAAAAGTTGATCATAAAACCAACTTTGTAAAAATATTTTACAAAATAATCGAGATTACTGGCCTGTAGTATGCTGGATCAGTCACATCACCTTTCTAAAAAAGAGGAATCACTCTGACAACTTTCATAGTATCATGAAATATTTAAAAAATTACAGAATAATTGATTTACATGAATAAGAGGTTTTGAAATAAATCTAAAGATGTCTTGTTTGCTATTGTGTCATTCATAAAATCATTCATTCCAATATGGCAGTCATTAGAGTTTGCACAAAAATTCACAACTCTATTATTTTTATACTAGAGTAAAAATCAAGTGTTTTGGAATGCTCTATAACATCCTAAACTTTTTGTAATATACAGTTTAATTGTATCTCAAACAGTTTTTGAGTTTATCGATTACACGGAAAATCACATAAGAAATTATATTATTAAATATTTCAGTTATCACAAAATCTACTTAGTTCTTCTGGCTGAGCCAGAAAATATTTGTACCAAGTTAGAACTTTTTTTCTACATTTCTTTCATCAGTTCTTAGTAATCGAACCTACTCGTGTGAATCTTTAATCTATGTAATTAGATATCTTAATACTATTTAAAGGCAAAAAAAAACGGTTTATAATACAAATTTTAGTACATTTTTATGCATTATAAAATTTGTCTTTAAGTCTGTAAATAACGGAGTGAATGGCTGCTATATTAGAACGAAATTTAAAATGCCAAGCTGACCGACGAAACTTAGCCAAGATATTTATTAAATAACAATTTGTTACATGTTGAAATTTATTTTTGTGGGACAGATGTAGTTTCCACAAGCCTTATTATAAAACACACACACACACACACACACACACACACACACATACTTTGTAACTAGGAGTTGTTATGAGCTTGGGGTAATTTTCGGTGAAGTCGTACACAAATTTTTTCAAAAGTGCGATCATGATGACAATGTGGTTTACAATATTTAAATATAAATATAAAAATTGATAAATAATACAAAAAGATTTTCTATAAAATATTTGGAAAGTACAGGAATAATATTAACAAAGATTTGATTCTGTAAGACTTTTAGGGAAAATCTATTCAAAAGCGTTTTTAATATACTTAATGTACAAAATATTTACGTGGGATCCTCCTCCTTTCCCACAGTAGTGGCTCGTCGGCTAACATCTTCACTTATTTCATCATTACCGTATGGCAACCCGAGATAAACATAAAAAGAGTAATTCAATTTTCATAGTAGTATAAAGCAATTGGCATAGTTAGTTACATTTCTTCATAGGGAATGTCGATTTCAAGCTAATTAAAGTTTTGAACATTTAAAAATGAAGAAATCATTCTAAAAAAGTTTTCTTACGTAAATATAAAATATTACAATGTTTTCCACAGACATGAATGCACAGGCAGACTCACTTATCGAAAGTGGTCAGTTTGATACAGCAAGCATTCAAGAGAAACGACAGTCGATTAACGAACGATACGAACGGATCAAGAACCTTGCTGCTCACAGACAAGCTCGACTTAATGAAGCCAACACTCTCCATCAATTCTTCCGTGATATTGCTGATGAGGAATCCTGGATTAAGTAAGTATCAGAGTAATTTTTAAGTATAATGTAAGCGATCTCTATGTGTGGCTATAACATATTTCTCGTGAAGCTCACTCTTAATTCCAGGTAATATTCAGGCCATGCATAGTGACCGACTGTGTTCAGAGTTTCCACTCTGCTAGTGTGTAACCATGTAACGCTAACTTAGATTTAAATGCAAGTATATAACCTCTAACCCTTTAAATGACTGGAATTTTTAATCATATTGTATGAGGGCTATCCAGATGGTAGATTACGTTTTGATGTAAACAAAAAATAAAGTACAAGAAAAGAATTTTATTATATACATTTAAAAGTTACACTAAAATACTATTTTTCAACATAGTCACCATATAAATTTTGCCACTTATGGCAGTGAACTAGTTTTGAAATTCCAGTGTTATAAAATTCTGCCGTCTGAGACTTCAACCAGGTTGTCACACCCTCCCGCAGTTCCACGTTGTCATCAAAGTGCTGCATCGCAAACCAGGTCTTCATTACAGGAAACAGGTGGTAGTTGTTTGGTGCAAGGTCTGGCCTGTAAAGCAGATGTGGAAACACTTCTCAAGTCTGATTTTTTATGGGTTTCTGATAAGATTTTCAGTACCCATCTTGCTCAAAATTTGTGGTAATCTAACTTTTGCGAAACAATTTCATTTAACATACTCCTTGAAATTTGAGAAAAACTAAGTGAGAGTTCTGTTATTGTGAATTGACAGTCTTCTTTAATCTTCTCATCGACTTTAGGGACAATTTCATCGTTCACAATGCTTAGCAGTCCACTTCGTCATCAAGTACATTAGTTCAGACATTTTTAAACCTAATGTACCAATGACACACTCTCCTTCAGCAATCATATCGTTTCCATAGACTTGACAGAGTTGGCGATAAATCTCAATTGGTTTATGGTTCCTAGCCAACAAAAACCGTATTAACGACCGCACTTCACAACTCACAGGGTTTCTAATTGCATCACACATTTTAAACTGCTATTCTGAAACAACAGAGAGCAGCAGTAACCTCCCAATAGCACGGCTGGATAGCCACTGAATGGAGAAACGCACAGACATCAAAATGGCTGCAATAGTTCTGCCCCTAACGCTTACAGAGTGAAATGCAATCTACTTCCTGGATAGCCCTCGCACCTGGACAAATTTATGTGTGGGACCTTTTATTTATAATTCATGCAATATAATCTGTTATAAAATAAAAAAAGTCATAAGAATTGAGTGATTTTTTTACCCAGATATAAAGAAAAATATACTTTGTGACAGAAATGGATTGATTCTAGATATTGTGGGTTAATCTGGGTAGTAACTCGTGTCATTGTCAATGTCATCAAATATATCTTGACAACGAATAACTAAACTATCACTAACATAAGACAATTCAAATTCATACTATATAAAGTCATAACATAATAAAAGAAACTCTACAGCAAAGTATGGCACTACAGTGATGGATGTGTTTCTCAATAATGAAACTGTGGCAAACTGAATGTCCAGTTGAACAGAAACTAGAACAGAAGACAAACAGCTGTTCCTATATCTAGGCATTGAGGAAAAATAAATTATATTGTATGAGAAATAAGTGCAAGGAATGATGTTGAACATTACATATATATTCTACAATTATTAAGTACAAAACATATATCGATCAAATGGTCAAATTATGGAAACAATATAAGGTACTTGATATATCACCCGATGATCCTCGAGGGGTTAATATCTTTTCTGACAACTAATAATGTAGTTTATTGTTAAAAAGTTCCTTTTCTGTTTCTGTTGAAACGACCATGCATGTACTATTAGTACAGACAATTATAATTTGTTTTGCACACAATATTTGTTTTCATAATTTTCTGCAAATTATTAATCTTCTTTTAGTTTGGAATATTGAAAATAGTGAAACAGAAATAATATTGCACTCATGGTAAATTTGATCTGATAGTGTCTTGAACTTTCTAAATTGTTTGATTTTTGGAAACTAATAAATGTTAAATTGCATGAAGAGGTTTTCTGGAAGAGCATGTGATGTGGTATATTCAGAGGATTTTGAAGTGACCTTTTTCACTTCAAAATTATGAAGGGTGACATTTATGTTAAACAGGACTTTCCAGCTATTGTAACACCTTCATTGCATTATGAGTAACTAGTTACTCTTGCCACATTTAATTAACGTGCAATGTTAAAAAAATCATTATCTTTACTTTGATATGTTTTATTTATGTATGAAACTATTGTTTGAATAAAATAAAAGCTGTATTTCCAGAGAGCTGATTTAGAAAGCAATATATTTTAAGAATAAATAATGCTGCACTGTGATAATTTTTAAGGTCAAGCTATTACTAAGGTACAGAGCAAGTAACCATTTGCTCATTCAGTTCAACCTTTCCCCACCAGGAGCAGTCAATCACTGCCACTTGCATTTCTCTCTGGCCATATTAGATGTAAACCCATTTCTTATTTTTGCTAAATATGTTGTTAGAGATATGTTAACCCTTTGCACTCGTAAGGCCATTGCCAATGGCCACCATTCACTCTGAGAGCACTCGTATATTATTCAGTTACGTTTGTCCTCTGAGGTCACGTGGCCATCTTGAGCCGCTCGGCGGCAATGTCGTCTGCCAGTCTTCACTAGCTCGGAATTAGTTTGCACCATTGTATATGAAATTGAAAGATGGGCATTTAAAGTTTAAAAAACAAATATGAGCTTAAGATTGAGCAATTGAGATATTAGCGTTGTAAGCTAAATAAAAACATGCCATTATTTTACAAACTTATGTTGTAATTATTATGGTAAATATTGTTTAACAACAAATACAAATAAAATGAATTTTTTACACTCGAAACAAATGTGTATTAACCCTTTGAGTGCCACGGGTATTTTCCGAAGACATATGCATAAAGTGCCACGCTGTTTTTTCGCATATTTGTAAGCTTTTGGGAAAAAAGCTGTTGTAAAATAACTACCAAACAGATTTCCATCATTTTGTTGTTGTTTTTTTTCTTATTAAATGCAGAATATGATACATATCATTACAAATAAAATGTGATTTATAAAAATTTAAAACTTTCAGTATTTATAAAAATAGTTTTTTACTTTTGTATAAAAAGTTAAGTTTCGACCTAATTTGTGTTTATACGGTATTTTTAAGATTTTTTTAATTTATACCATGATAAAGGCCATATATTTCTAAATAAAATCCATGTGTAATATCTTATTCTAGAATTTTAAAAACATGGCATTATATGTATTAACAAAATGCTGCCCGGTACCGACATTTTATAAACTGTACTTCATTTGTCAGAGTTTAGAAATTACTTAGTAATGATGTAGTTTTCCCAATAAATCTAATAAAACATTAATACAACACAAATAAATATGATTAGTAAATTTAGAAACAAATACTTGCTAACATATTTACATAAAAGTTTACATTTACTAAATAATAACCCTAATAATATTTACACTGAAAATTCACGTTTTTCGCTTGAACACAACTCAAATCATACATTATGTTTGTAAAGAAATACAGTAAAATACTGTACAAGTTATTATTTTATTTTGTATTTACTCAAATGCTTGGTTATCGGCACATAATCACAGCCCACTATTTTTGGACGAGTTTTCCTTATCAGAGATCAAAATAAACTTCATTATGTTCCTTCTTCCATAATGAATCGAAAAATACTCGATGAGTCATACTTCCTATCTCTAAATCGTCTCCAAATAGACACACGAATGGCCTGACATTTTCGAATAATGAAACGTTGTTCTTATAGTTTTTTTTTTTTATTGATTGTCGTAATAACTTGTAAATTCCAAAATAGGTTAAACAAAGTCAGTTGTTTTTAATACTGTAATTTATTTTGTCCCCGATAAGGAAAACTCGTCCAAAAATAGTGGCTTCTTGATAAGTACCCAAACAACATAAGTTTCACAGATAAAATAGTAGAGAAACAACATAAAACTCGTATTTATTGATAGTTTGGAACCTATTGAATACAGCCGTCTTATTATTTGGCCAAAATAATCTTGTACTATATAAAATATTATCGAAATACGAAACGTCAAAATTGGCGACGCTGGCACTTTATGCACTTTTCGTACCGTCAAAATTAGCGACGCTGTGGCACTCAAAGGGTTAAAATGAAACAAAATAATAGAAAAATGTTTTTTACACTGTGATACAGTTCAAAACAATCGCCAATGCACAAACCAGGCTCTTTAGTGCAGGTTTTACAGTAATATTTTGTTCTTTTTCTACTGCCGCCAGCACTCCTGTCACTACACACTGCATAATCCTTTGACTTATTATTATTTTTACCTCCTAGTGGGTAAAGAATATGCAGTTTCCCATTTAGTCTTTCCTCTTCGTCTAAGTCTGAAGGCCTACCTCGTTTCCTACCAAATCTTTAATAAGTTGTTTTCTAAACTTTCTTTGTCTGCATTTTCCCTGCCCTTCATTCAAATTGTACAACAAATAAGCATTTACAATTGACGTCTCGAGAAGCCAGAAAAAGACTTTTCTCCACCATTTTAATGACTTCCTTGCAAATCCATAAGATGATATATTGATCACTTACGGCAACGCCTCCCATTGACTGGTTGTATTTAAATACCACAAGCGGTTTTGTTACTTCTTCGGTAACACCTCCTTTTGTCACACGCCTTGCTGTTTTTGTGCTGTTATATAGTGTAGACAACATCGTAACATCGTTTGTATCCTTCCAAAGTAAGAGGTGATACTTATCATCTTTTCTGAATGATTTTATTTCCTCCTTTCTTTAATTTTATTTTGGGAACTTCTCTTGTATTTTTAATCTTCTTTCCTGTTTGTTTTCTTGCTTTCCTAACTTGCTCGGGCAAACCCAGTCGATTCTTCATTATTGTCCCTGTCACATGCACTTTCATGTCATGTAGTACAGCTGCTAAATCTAAATTGGTATAGTACCTATCACAACAAACGTGTAGTCCCTTAATGTTTTCATATGAGTCCTTAAGCTTGTTTACAAGATGCAAGACTACCCTACTTGTTACCCCTTGGTCTTGCCGTTCCATCCTGTCTGTTATTACTTTCCCAAAGTACGGTTCTAAGGCACAAATGTATCCAGATTTGGATTCTGAAACGAAGATTTTAATCCCCCACTTTGTCTTTGTTATGCACCTTGAATAGAATTCTTCCCTTAAATCTCACCGTACTTTCATCTACACTGACTTTTTTACTTGGTAGATAGTACTCCCTATACTTTCTATCAAGGTACAGCACAACATTTCGTACCTTTCCTGAACGTGTCATCGTTCCTGATACGGGACCAGTTGGTGGGGGGGAGACATGTAAATTCCAAAAAATCTGCTGAATTCTTTCCTTAGAAAATACGTCAATACATCAAAAAAAGGTTGGTAGTCAATCCAGTCACTCGAAAAATAATCAGATATTTCTGGCTTTGGGTTCATGGCCATATTAATTATTACTCCCAAAAAAGCTTTCATTTCCTCGAGGGTCACATCAACCCATGACCACCACATCGACCTTTTCCTCAAAGAGGTTACCTTTTGAATTTTTTCCCTCGCATAACAATTAGTCTCTTTTATAATTTCAATAAGCAATTCATCTGTAAAAAAGAGCGTCGTCCTCCTCTTCTGGTTGGAATAATTCTACATTCTCGTCTTCACTGTTTACGTCCTCACGTTCAACAAAATCGAGTTCGGAATTTACTAATTCGTCGAATTTTTCACCAATGTTTAATTCAACGTCACTGTCATGTACTGAATCATATTCGTCGCCAGAAAAGTTTCCTTCAAGAATGTCTCTGATGTCATCTGAACCGAACAACACATCCTTATCCATACTAATTACTAACAGCTCATGAACTGATAACTAAACTAAAAACTAATGAAGAAATAAATTTAATGTAGACGCTAAATCAAAACACTGCTACTATGGTGACTGTTCACAGAACAACAACAAACACACTGAAACAGCAAAGGTTATGAAGTGGAATAAAACAGCGGACAAAAGGCGCGAAACTGACAGTGACGTAGTCCATAGAGTATCCAAACAGAATGTGTTAGTTTGCAAAGTTTATTTTCGTTGCATAATGAAAAAATAACAAATATATCATGATATGACACATGGCCATTGGCAATGGCCGTGCGAGTGTTCGTGGAATTTGACATTGGCCATTGACAATGGCCTTACGACTGGAGAGGACATTTAGTACGAAAATAATTCCAAGCGGACGGGGAAATGGCGGTGGCCACTGGCAATGGCCAAGCAAGCCCAGCAGACATTTCTTAAAATCCTTAACGAGTGCAAAGGATTAAAGATATGAATTCAACTAAATACATGATTTAAACTTTACTTCTTTGCAGAATGAATAAACTTTGTTAAGGATTGATTCTCTTAGACTCATATTGATTTGCCTCATCTACAATATGATTGTAACAGTTCCCCCAAACTAACCTAGAGTGCTCCATGACAGAGAGCTGCTGAGATATGCTGTGCAGACAGTTTGTTACTCATTGAACACCCAATGTTCATGAAATCTAACATAAAGTTTGTACAAAACCACACCTCAACCTATTATGTAATTTTACATTCAGAAATTGTTTTTCCACAACATTTATATGGATTGAAACTATTAGTACATATAGCTTGGCTTAGAGATGTAATGAAATCCACTTATTATTTACATTCTTTACAGGGAGAAAAAACTGCTGGTCGGATCAGACGATTATGGCCGTGATCTAACCGGTGTCCAGAACCTCAAGAAAAAACACAAACGCTTGGAGGCTGAACTGGCTTCACACGAACCAGCGATACAGGCAGTACAGGAGGCAGGAGAGAAGCTCATGGATGTGTCCAACCTAGGTGTTCCTGAGATTGAACAGGTATGTGTTTAACAAAAAACATAATTAGACGTCCAGTAAAGATAAGAAGTGTTTTTAGTTCCAAATGTGCAGAGATTTATTGTCCTACAATATAGAAATTTATTAACCACAAACATTTTATAATGCTTTCAAGATATCAGAAAGTATTTAATACTAAAATATATGAAAACACAAAGAAAATTTGTAATTTGAATTAAGTTTTGTTTGAAGGCGATCTGCGAATATTTTACTATTGGAATTATTTTTATTTAGTTCATGCAAAAACATACATATAACACATTGATAGTGCAGACAATTACTGATTGTTCCTGTTTTCTTCAAAATCTTTCATTGTCTAACACAAACTTTAAACTAAGAGTTAATATCTTTCTTTGTATAAACATATAAGTTTCAACTAACCAAATAATATTAATTTCTATTTAAGTACTTACGCTAAAGTAATTCATCTAATATTGAAAACAAAATTTAACAATACGTATAACAACAATAGACCTCAAGACAAATTCAGAATGTAAGCAAATCAATTATTTTGAGTTTAAAAAACGGTAAATAAAAAAATTATTAACAAAGTATCATACTTATGTAAATATTTTTCTTACAGTAAGAAGTTTCTATGTATATATGTTTGTACACCGACCACTGATCGGCATTTCACAAATTTCCGATTGCTAAAACATGTTTTTATCTTACTTTGTATTTAAAAAACAGTAGATAGATACCTAATTATTAAATTATTATACTTTTGTAAATAATATATTTTTTTTTAATATTTGTGGTTTAACATTTTTCAATAATTTAAAATTTGTTTTATAAGTGATTTATGCCCATATTATAATCTGTCAAGTGAAAAGAGAAAGTAGTGGATATGACTTAGTTCTTAACTTATAGCTATTTCTTTGAACCTCTACAAAATCCTTTAAAATAGAGTAGTATTCCTGGATTATTTTTCATATTAACAGTCATATTAACGGACAGTCTCCTGAGGTTTAAGATGGCAAAATTGAATTGGCGGTGATTTTTTTTTATATCTTAGGCTAAAAAATTTATTAGGATTTGAAAATTGGGAATCGATTTTTAAGATTAGGAATCGGTTGAGATTCAAAAATTGTTTATTTCTCCATTACTGCTTTGTATTATATAAACAAAGTTAAGGTTGGTAGTTCTACTTCAGGTTTATTATATAATGAATCTTGTTATTTCAGTTTTGTAAACAAAAATATTCCAAGATTATTTAAATTGTAATAAAATGATTTTGTTACAGCGTCTCAAGCTTCTTAATCAAGCCTGGTCTGAGTTAAAACAATTGGCAGCAACCAGAGGTCAGAAGCTAGATGAGTCACTCACTTATCAGCAGTTCCTAGCTAAAGTTGAAGAAGAGGAGGCGTGGATCAGGTAAATTTAAAAGCTGTAGGAGGATTTTTTGTTGTCTAACTTATATAATACAGCTATGAAACTAATAATTTTGTGCAAAAATGTGTTAACTTCTTTTCATATGTTGTTTAATAAATCAAGTTTAGATTTTTATTTTCTTGTTACCATATAAAAAGCCTGTATAATGAACATTTAGTAGAAAAATTCTTTCTAAAGTAACATGATGGCACAGAAGTTAACAAAATCTAACGATTTAAGATTGCATGAGGGGGTGTATGGTTGGTGATAATTCATACATAATTATCCATTTCTTATGACCCAGATCTTTTTGAATACAAGTATTTTTGTACCTATTAAAATTCACCTTTACAAATTTTTAACACAATCTGGATGGGATTATATATCTATTTTAATATAGAAACAATTATTTTACTCTAACTTAAAATTTAACTCCTATGTGATTGTTCATTTTTAAAACATGCATTTAAAAACATGTTTTTAACCAGGAAAAAAGACAAAAAGCAGTTCTTGTGCTGCTTTATATATATAAAAAAAAGATTTATATAAGACCGGATATTTAGATATTTTTATGACGGAGGCAACAAGGCAAACTCAACTGTGTATATAATACATCCATAAATATTCCTTTATACGCAAAATGTTACATAAAAGCTAGTCACGATTTCGCTTAATCTCTAATCCTCTTAAACTAGAACACTGAAATAATATGTATCTTATAAGCCTAATTTTTATTGAAAACTATCATAGAGTTCCAACATATTACATCGTAAGTACTTTCACTGAGAAGTTTATGGATTTTGAACATTCAAAGCCACGGTTTCCTACAAATATTTATATATAAATAAATTCTGCGGTGATGGAGTAAATAAAGAATGGGGGATGGTTTTGGGCTCTGGAGGGGAGGGTGGCATATTCGGCGAAGTTATGTGGCAATGTTTCTTAGGAGGTACCACGAGCACAATTGCAATATGCTGATTTTGTATATGGAATCAACCTAAAAATTAGTTTGTGATAAGTTCTGTATTGTTTTGTTTTATACTCTCCAAAAGATCAATAAAATAGTGTTCTATTTCAAAAAGGCTTATACAAAAATCATTTGCTGGGCGTTATATAATGTGTAGCAACACTTCAAAAACAATTATGTGAAAAATAAGAGAAACACAACATAAAAATTTTATTATCATAGCCCACCTAAAAATGAGTGGTAAACAACACATATTGTTGTAGAGTGGAGTAGAATAAAATGAGTAAAATAAAGCTTTAATAAAATGTTGATCATAAGTGTTGTGTTTCAGTGAGAAACAACAACTGTTATCTGTTGAAGACTATGGAGATACTATGGCCGCTGTTCAAGGGTTACTGAAAAAACAAGATGCCTTTGAGACAGATTTTGCAGCTCACAGAGATCGCTGTGCTGACATCTGCAATGCTGGAGCCAAGCTCACTGAGGCCAACAACCACCACACAGACAGCATTGCCCAGCGCTGTCATCAGCTGCAGGTGATCATGCTTTCTAAAGTCATAAAGAACATTATTCCCTGTTATAGTCTTGTTTTGGTCTGAAGGTGCTTGAGCCTTAGGAAAATATATTAATTATAGTTTACTCTTGATAGTCTTGATAGGACTGGGGTGGTGTCGAATTAACGAAAATGTCAATTACAATAGCGTAATAGTATTTTGGACATTTGCGATTGTTGTATGTTACAAAATGTAAACACTACATTTCCAGGTATTATATTATAATATAATATATTATATAATAATATATTACAAAGTAAACATTTTTAATAACATTTGAGATGATTACAGGTGGCAAAAAGACAAATTAAACAAAAAAAACATTTCAAAAATATTGAATGAAGCTAACCTAGTAATCTTTTGTCCCTATTTACTATTTGTTATGTGATGTATATAAGTATGTAAATATTATAAATGGAGTTTAGGTAAAGTTTAATTTAACCTTATGAGCACTTATGTGATCTGAGCATAAGTTTAGGTATTCTATGGAAAGATGTTATTCCTTATCTGCTAGAAATGTGCTGAAGGGCATACTGATGGCCAAGGGCATTTCTTTGGACGATCTGTCAAAGGAAAGTAGTGATCATAAATGCCTTGTGCAGTTAGTGTGTGCTTTGGTTGCCCACACTTCTAAACAAACAAGAACCACTAAAGATACTGAATTCAAACTCAGATGAAGTAAGCGCTCGTTAAGAATAAATAATTTTGTTTGATCTATTATGCATACCTATCTACCTCTTATCAGGTAATAATAAATAGTAGATAGGAACAGAAGATTACATTGTTTGTTTTACTTGATATTTTTGAATTACTATTATTTTGGGTATTTCATCTTTCCTAAACCTGTATTCTTTAGCAAAGTGCATTGTGCCTCTCATGGGGTATATGTTTTAGGCATTGTTGTTTGAATGGTTTTAATAAACTACCTGTCTGATATATGAAGTATGAACCCGCGCTTGTAGAAATGTATTTGATATTGTGTGCCCTGATCACTAAATTTTTAGTTAAGAAAATCACAACAACATACAATAACAGTTATTGAATACAGTGGTTTATATTGGTCGGTATAATAAAATATTAATTTTATGATCCTTACATAAAACACAATAATATTTTAAACTTAATAATTTCAAATTTGAATTTTATTGAAACACTGCTGGCACATTGATGGCTTATCTGAAAAAGTGGAACAATAGATGTTGATCCATTTCACTTCCTTCCTTTTTTTTACCCAGTTGATCTACAAGTCCTTCATAGCAAGAAGGCATCTCTTTCTTGTATTATGGGCCAATCCGTTTCATGTGCTCAGTTTTACATGCAATTTATTCAAGATTACTTGTGCACTTTTATACACTAAAAACATATTGAAACTTGTACTATAATCTGTATTGGCTTAAAAAAGATATTTTAACACTTTATAATGAAAAATAATTAAACCAAAGTTATTCCAAGTAGCATTGAATATTACTCGATAATTTTTAAATGATTCGCTGGCATAAAACTATATGGTTAAAAACCAGCTTAATAAAACAAATTAACATTGTAATAATGACTAAAAGATAGAATGATTTGTCTACTAACCAGTGAGACAAATAACTGCTTGAAATAGTTCCAACTGCTGCTCATATAACTGACGTTTGCAGACTGATACGATCACATTATAGGGTTAATAATTTATTTATCTCGAGGAAGTTAACAAGCAACAATAAAATACTAACATAATTCTTTTCTTTTATTTCTATAAAAAAAGTATTGACAGGCCTAAAAACCAGCTAAGTTATTGTTGGTCGGTTTTGTAACTTGTAGGGATATTGTTTACAGAACAAACTGGAGAATTTGTCTGCACTAGCTGCAAGAAGGAAGGCTCGACTCATGGACAACTCTGCATATCTACAGTTTATGTGGAAAGCTGATGTTGTGGAGTCATGGATCGCTGACAAGGAGACTCATGTGCGTTCTGAGGAGTATGGCAGGGACTTATCAACTGTGCAGACCTTGCTCACCAAACAAGAGACTTTTGATGCCGGTAAGTGTTTTCTCTTTTATAAAAATTCACTTAATTAATTAACAATGTAGTTAATACAACCGTTGAGAGTTTAACTGTGCTCATTTGAAACGTTAACTGTTACATGGTTATTTTTATATATTTTATCAGTTTAGATTATGTTGGTTGGATAATTTTCATACAAAAATTCTTTTATTATTGTGAGCATTGTTTTTCCTACACCCATATTCTTATGATCACATGAATTAATGATGTTCTAGAAGATCAATATTCAGAAAGGGTTAAGTTCAGTACTAATCATACTGTTTCATCTTAACTTAAAATATACTATGCTATAGGTCTCCATGCGTTTGAGCATGAAGGAATCCAGAACATAACTGCACTGAAGGATCAGTTGATGGAGGCTAAGCATGATCAGACACCTGCTATCCTCAAGCGACATGCTGATGTTATTGCTAGGTAAGTTACTTTCCAAGTACTTTATATATAAATATATATATGAAAATCAGCAGCTTACCACAAAAATTTCCTTCTAGGGTATACTGATTTAAAAGAATCACATATAGACCCATAAAGAACACATAATTTGAAAATTTCCAATTGCAATCTTTCTTAATTAGTAGAAAATATATCCTTTTAATTTCCCTAACCATTTGAAATAATTCTAGCTTTCAGTCCTGATAATTTAAATCTTGATATATATATATATTTTTTTCCTTCCTGAGGGAAAAGGACAGTTTGTCCCCGCGCTTAGTCCTTAAAGGACCTTTGCACCTCCCTTACTTTTATTTTTGTGCCCTCAAAGACCGAGGCTTTTGCAAAAACCAATCAGATTTAAGGGCTCCTGTTCTCTAATGTCCTTGGGGCTGAGGAGATATGCTCCCAGGTATCTTTTCCGAGTCTCTGCGATGGCAGGACAATCTAACCAAATGTGCTCCGCTGACTCCTCCTCCTCTCCACAGAGTCTACATTCGTTACTCTGACTAAGGCCTACCTTCATAAGGTGCTTCCTCAGAGGGCCATGTCCTGTCAACATTCCTAATATCAGTCTTATATCCTCCTTATTCTGGTCTAGGAGAGCTGTCCACCGCGTAAGGAGAGATAAACAATTTGGATAGTCTTAATCCTGAGGCTCTACTCCAATTATTGTGTCTTGTCCTCTTTTCCCAATCTTTGACCAGAGCTTTAGCTTTAATGTTGGAGAAGGCTATCCCACAACCTGGCTCAGGCTCCACCAATGTGGATTCTGCTCCCTTTTTGGCGAGGATGTCTGCTTTTTCATTCCCATAAATACCTTCATGACCCGGTACCCAACCGAGTGTTACTCTGTTATTCATTGCCAGCTTTGCTAGAGCATTCCTGCATTCCCAGACCGCTTTCGAATCAAACGAACAGGTATCAAGTGCCTTCAGTGCAGCCTGACTATCAGAAAGTATTAGGTATGATAATCCAGGACTCCTTTTGTAGAGTAGGCCCCCTTTTTAATCCATTTCTCCCTACTTCCGATAAAGACCGTATATGGTTTTTCAAAGGAGTATTTCTTAACCATAGCATCTGATACTTTAGTTAGCATTTCAGCCTCAGGAAATTTTTGCAATATTTTCATGTGGCCTTCTAAGGAGGTAGCATTTATTACCTTTATTCCTAGAAGCTTCATTGCGCTTATTGCGGCTGTTCTCATCACCTCCTGGCTAAGAGGAGTGTAACCCAGGACTGCTTATATAATATAATATAATTGATATATATATATATATATATATATATATATATATATATAATAAACATTGAATCACAAAAAGTACTTGCTCGACTTGCCAAGCCGATTCTCTCGAACCCGGATCTCTCACTTGCCAGGTGAGTGTGCTACCACTACACCGCAGAGCCCTTATTTTTAAAGATTCAATTATTTTGTATTTGGCCGTGTTTTGTCACATATGCGTTTAAATAACCAAACTAACAAATGATTGGAACATAACATAAGATATTATATAAACAAATAATTTGTTAACTCTGTAATATTTCTTTTTAAAAACAGGTGGCAGAAGCTTTTGGGCGATTCCAACACAAGAAAACAGCGTCTCCTACAAATGCAAGAACAATTCAGACAGATTGAAGAACTATATCTTACTTTTGCAAAGAAAGCTTCTGCTTTTAATTCATGGTTTGAAAATGCTGAAGAGGACTTGACAGATCCTGTTCGATGTAACTCAATTGAAGAGATTCGAGCCCTTAGAGATGCCCATGCTCAGTTTCAAGTAAGTGTTAACAGAATCAGAATAGAACATAGACCTTAAATATATTGTAAAAATACTATGATTTTACATATTTTAATGTTTTACTGGAAACAAGATCTTGAAGAAAATAACATGAACTTGAATTGTAGCAATGAGAGAAACATGTTCTTATAGTTGATTAAAAAATTAAATATTTAACAAATATATATGCTTGTATTCTATTTCTAATATAAAATGTCTTTATGTTATTATTTGAATTTTTGAAACAAGTGTACAAGTATACTGTATAAAAACTATTAATACTGACACATCAAATGGTCTAATTTCTGTGTAATATATGGACAGGTTTTTTTCAGCAATTATGTGTTGCATGCCAAACAAATTTTACAATCCTTTTTTTCTAAATACTTTATAATAACTAAACTGAATGTTAATGTTAATGTTAATTGAAATTAATTTCAGCAGATATATACAACTAAAAGATTTAACACCACAATTAGTATAGATTCATACATCTCTATTTATCTGTTAAAAATTAATATACACTGTTGGTAAACTTACATTATTTATTGTTAACAAATTCTTAATAGAAGGTGGTTTTTCCAAACAAATTTAAAAAATATAAATTAGCTATGACAAATTTCAAAAAGTCTATATTTTGTTCCAGTTATTTTGTAAGTTATCTTATGGTGTGTGTGGAGCTCAAGGAGCTGTATTGGAACCACTATTATTTTTAATCAGCATTAATGTTGGAACCACTATTATTTTTAATCAGCATTAATGTTGGAACCACTCAGCATTAATGTTTATTTTTAATCAGCATTAATGATGTGCTTAACTCATTAAACACAAAACTCTTATTATATAATGAGGATACTATGTCTTAAATACTGTTGACGATGTAAACAAACTTATATTACTTCTTCAAGTTACTATGATAAATTCCGCTACTTGGTTCAGAACAAATCGATTTTTACTTCATGAAAATAGAATACAATTTTCTTTAAACACTACATATATCAGTGATATTAAAGAGAATATGTTACCTGGGCTGATTTGATATAAATCTCCATTGATAATAAGTTAATTTAGCAGCTTCAGACAGATTTTGTATTCTCAAAATCATCAGAGTAATTGATCTTATAAAACAATTGACATGCTGTTAAATAAATCTCAAACAAAAATAGTATATTATATATATTTTTAGTCAGTGTTTTAAGTATGGTTTAGTTTTATTTGGCAACTATCCTAGGATTGTGATTCTTCAAAAAGGTAATAAGGTTAATAAAATAGGATATTAAAGCTCACTATACACCTTTGTTTATTTAATTAGAAATATGAACCATAATTAATTTATGTAAAATATTTTAGTTACTATCGTGACCTGTTGAAATCTACAAGTGAAATTCACATTCACAATATTCATAAAATAAGGAAAGCACAGTAATTGTGTATCATACATATATTGAGCAATTCATATTCTAGTTGTGTTGTATTTTCCTTGAAGTTATTTATTAAGTTTAATCATCTTATTATTAGTAAACGTTTTTATAAGCAGTTAGCTTAACAGTCCTTTTCGTTATTCAATAAAATCTTGTCAATGAGAATTTTTAACTAAAAATTTGCTGTACTGAATTCTTAAAGTTTTTACCACAGGTGTCTCAAAAACTTTATTCATTAATATATTAAGTTTTGTTATTTGTATTATTTATAAGTTAATTTGTTCATATTGATCAGTTTGTCATTTTAATGATTGCGCTCGTTACAATTTTATTATGCAATAATAAGTTCTCATCTCCGTAAGTCTATTAATTTATTTTCACAACTTTCTATACAATTTTATTTATTTAAATACATTAGGAACCTGTTAATATTGCTAAATATGGTTTTATCAATGTTTTTGAGAGCCTCTTTGATAAATAAATATTATTCTTTAATTTTAAGTAAGATGTCATTATTTTTTCATAAATTTAATGTATTACAAAAAATAAAATGTTAAAACAAAATTTACAAGATCCCAATTAACAAGAAATAATTAATTTATCTGCCATGTCACAGTCGTGATTGGATATTATTAATCTCTTAGTTAAATATTCAATGGTTAGGATATGAGTTCGACTTTGCTTACAGGCATCATTGTCATCAGCACAAGCAGACTTTGAAGCACTTGCAGATTTAGATCAGCAGATCAAGAGCTTCAATGTTGGAGCCAATCCCTACACCTGGTTCACCATAGAAGCTCTGGAAGATACATGGAGAAACTTACAAAAAATCATTAAGGTAAATCCCCACTTTCAAATACTAACATTTATTTCATATAAAATCTATTCTATGCATATCATAGCACCAAGCAGGGGTTCAAATTATGATACAAATTCATCAACTTTTAGGAAAATTTCTTCCCGCCTGGTTCACTGACATACTCTAAATTTTATTATATGCAAAGAAACCTTGCTATGAATTTTTCACCTATACAATTTTTTCCATACTTCAGTAGTAGACAGATACTTGGACAGTGGTGTCATTAGCGGACATACAGTAGAAATATTTAAGTTTTCAGAAAAATCTTTAATAGTCACCATAAGTAAAAGGATCCAGAGACAACCATGTGAAAACCCCAATGGAACATCTTTTTCATCTTTCACTAACGAAGATCATCACTCATAATTTTCAAATAATAGATTTTATTTACTGCTGAATAAAATAAAACCTGTGTCAAGTATATAAAATAATTGTTTAAACTTATAAAGCATTATCTCAAATGAAATTGAAAAGATTTTGCTGAAATCACAAAGAACCAGTCATAATTTTTTTTATTTCCAAAAACTTGTAATGATGTATCAATAAATTGGTGATGGATAAGATATTCAAATCCTTGGAAAATACCTGGGTCATTCATTTTGTGGAAGATTTTCCTTCCTCCTTTAAAAATTGAAATGTTAGTTATTTAAGACGCTCCTGAGAAAAGCTGGATTAAATGAGTTTTTTTTTTATTTAAGAATTCTCCAGATCTTGTAATAATGAAATTCAATGGCCAATAAATACATGTTGCACATTTTTCTAGTACTAGAACAAAGTATCGTGGTGAGAACAGTGATTAGAAAAAAAGAGACTTTAACAGGGTATCTAGCATGCGGGAATTGTACTTAAATTTACTATGTACAGGTAAAATGCGGGATTTGTACAGGAAGTTAAAAATAAACTAAGTACATCTATCGCTGATTTTTTATGTTAAAATGTTTTTGTGTGTCAGGGCGTCATGCCAGTTCCAGTTTAGACTGGACATAGTCAGGGATTTTTAACAAAATAGAGAAAGCCATAGAATTTCATGATATTGTCCAGTTATTCTTACAGGATTTCTACCGGTCACAGAAATCCTAGAAAAGTTACAAATTTTAATGAGGGTTTCAAGGAAATCGCAACAAATCACGGATTATGATTTTGTGACAGGAATTTTCTGTTTAAAATATATGTTTTATGGCATTTTTATCAAAATTTGGTAGAACATAATATTTTAAAAATCAATACATTTTTAGGTACCAGTCATATTTTTAAGGCAGTAACTAACCTTGGAATAGACTCGTGAGGACTACAGTTCTTTGTTTGATCGTCCTGGAATTTTTAGGGTATATACTTGAAAAATGCGGGAATTATACAGGAATTTCATGATTGAAGTGGGCTGAACATCCTGTTTAATATTGAAGATGGAGCTTATATTGGCTACTGTTAACTTAATTACATTTAAACACTTAAACCAATATTTAATACTTTTATTTTTGTGAAGTCTTTCGATAGCAAGGCTATCTTCATCAGACACATCCTGTTTAATAGTCTGTAAATAAAAGACAGTAGTAGTTATTGAAATGTATGATATAATGGAGCTTATGATTTATATCTGAAGAGATTTAGTAATCTGTTTTTATGTATAAAAATTAAAAAAAATAAGAAAAGTAGAATTTTTTATTATATTATGTAATTATAATGTATTTTTATTAAAACTACATATTATACTGTACAACATTTTACTACCTAATAATAAGGTTTTTAAATAGTTATTGTAATTAACTTGTGACATTAGATCACATTTACTACTTATAATTTTTTAGGAAAGGGATATCGAACTAGCCAAAGAAGCACAGAGGCAAGAAGAGAATGACAAACTGAGAAAGGAATTTGCCAAACATGCCAATGCTTTCCACCAGTGGCTTACAGAAACCAGGTAAAATTGATTTTTTTATGTTTGTGATATTCATTATTTGTAATTAGAAAATGTCTGTATTAAAGTTCATTTTAACGGATCTTTATTTCGTCTTATTGAAATTAAATTTAGGATTAAAAAACTACTGATTAAACATTTTAGATTTAGGAACTCATTTTAAAGATTCAAAATTAGATTTTAAGTCTCTGTTTTCTGTCAATAACGTAAATTCATTTGAATTTTTGTATAAACTCAGTTTTGTTTTGTGCTATCTAGGTTCCGACTTCTTGGATGGGATGGGTGATTATTACTGTTTACATTTTCAGTGTTATCTAACAATAATGTCTTTACTAATAACTAATAAAACTTATTTCTATAACACACTTCTACCACTGCTTATCAGTAATTTTGAATAATAATTAGAAAGGCTTATATCTTATAACAGCTGAGTTGAGATTCTTTCTTATTTGTGTTGCTTCTTTTGAATTTAAAGTATAGTATCACAGTGCTTGTCGTAAAAGTATATTTTGTGTTGTTTTAATTTTACTAACTAAGTAATTATCTATGATGAGAAACATCCACTTTGTCTTTAGAAATTGTTATTGCAGAATGCTTTCTCATCTCTTAATCCTAGTACTGCGGCCATGCAAACTTCCTTAGCTGGCTATTTCAGGCAGTTTGCAGACCTTCACGTTAATAATCTTAAAAAATAGTAAAATTAAATTAACTTTGTTGTTAATTTTTTTTGAAGTGGTCTAGTACAAGTGATAATTATTACTGAGATATTTTCTTCTAGGTTTATTTTTTCATGCAAAGAATGGAAAGCAACATAACATATTTTATACAAATTCTGACATTGAACACGCATTAAAAAAAACATTTGTAACAAAATCCAAAATAGCAGAAATGCGTTTAATTCTTTTAGGAATAATATCATATGTGTAATAAATTTCAATACAATTAAAAATTGTATTTATGGAATTTTTTTAGTTAGCATGAATCAGATAATTTGTATTTCACAAACTATATATTCACAACTATATATTTTATTTTGTATGTAACATTGGAAGAAAGATTATTTCCTTCTACAAATTTAGAAAGTTTACCAACCTGTTTTACATCAAATGGGTAAATAGCTGTTATTGGTTGAAAATAACGTATTTTGTGGCTTCCACCATCATGATTGAGTGCAGCTTTCAAAAGAAGTTTGGAAAACTATTTACTACAACCAATTATATCGTATCTACAGGCAAAAAATATAACAACATGTATAGATTACAATCTCCTGAATATCATTATGATATCTTATAAACTAAAAATGCAATTAAATAATTAGTCTAAAGACGTCTTAGACGCCTTCTCCACAATTCTAGGGTTGATCATTTGATTGTTTTAATTTGTAAAACATGTTCTTCTTTAGATGGGAAGAATCTCAACTCCTTTCATATTTTCCCTTAAAAGAGTAATGTAATAATAATCATTGATATAGGGTTAGATTGTTTTCTCTTAATATTGTAGTGTGTGTTATTGAACCTAACTGAATTTTAAGTTTCAATCAGACTCTAAGGGGATTTATTTTAAGGAAATGCTCAGTATTTTATTATGAATCCATTAACTGTACTCAATAAACCTGATGGTATTACAAAGATTAATACAAATTAAATAAACATAGAGTGATACATTTTAATATAATTATAGAGGAAGCTTACTAATCTGTCATTGGCTATATGGGAAGTGTCATACAAAATATTTCTTACACATTCCACATTGAGCTCCTTTAAAATATTCTAAATTTACTGTCCTCCCTTGTCCAGCCTCAACTCAAATATTACTTTAACAACTGGTAACATGATATGCTATTAACTGTTATTCAGTGAATACATCCATTAGAACCAGTGTACCTTGATGTAATTCAGTGGCTGGGCAATGTTGACATTTATCAGGTATATCATCTACCTAATATATACCTTAGACTCAGTGTAGCCTATATTGGTATTTCTCAAGATACGAGTAATTAACAATGGCTAGATTGCAAATCATAGCACACTGATTTAAAAACTTATCACATGTCACAGCTACTCTGGTTAATTAGATTAGTCATCCAGGTCAGACTAGGGGGGGGGGGGGACTTAGTTCTGTCCTTGGTTGCCACGATATTAATTCAATAAAATTCTAATTGTGAATTCAATAACTGTCTACTAACAAATTTTATTAGATAAAAAGTTGTTTTATTAGATTTGAAAGAAAAAGGTTGCACTATTGTTTTACTATTTGTCTCAAATGTGATGTGCTGATGGAAAAGTACATTTTTACATTACACAAATAAGTTATTCCTTAGGCTCATAAGATTTATTTAAACAGCTCATGTACATGTTTCCAATAGAAATCCTATCAATTTAGAATGTATTAATGATTGTAGTAAAACATATTATTAATTATGGTAGTAATTAATTCAGTTGTATTTCCTCTTTTCAAAAGTCTCAGTAAATTAAAGAAAGTGTACAGTATAAATATATTGTACACATATATATATATAGGATAATCCACAACACACACACACACATATATTGTGTATATATATACTTATATATAATATTATATATATATATATATATATATATATATATATATATACATATATACAGTAGTAGATCCAAGAGGTAGTTAAGGGAAATTACGTCGTTTATGTGTTTGTTTATTGATTAAAACGTAATTTACAATATATTTGTTGTGGGTCGCATCACTCTGTCACCGCTCCGTGTATTTTGGTGACATGAACTTGATTGTTTGTATATAATGTGTCCTCACTTATCTACAGGATTTGAACCTGGGCTATCTCTAACTCAGACCCAAAGTCCAACGACTTTGATCCCTCGGCCATCGGCACTCCCAAATTCTATTGGAGATATTTTTACCTTGTAGTAAAGAACTAAATTTTGTAAACAAAAGTTATTAAGATATTCCTAATAATAATAATAATTATTATTATTATGAAGTCTTAACCCTTTGAACGCCGATTTAAATTTAGTAATTTTTTAGATTACGCTCATTTAAGGTAAAAAAAATAAAAATGAAAAATTCCTTGAAGCTAATTTTTTTAATCATTCCTAGATGACTAATAACACACAAAAAAAAGTAAATTTTTACAATAATGTAATACTTTCATTAAAATAAACGACATTTTAAATAATAATGGAATATTTCAATAAAAATCAAATTCAATCAAATGGTTACAGAGTAAGTAATCAAATACATGTGATAAAAAAAAAACATGGGCTATGTACATGAATATGAAAAACAAATAATTTTCTTTCCTTTGTTTAAAGGTTATTTTTGACGATGGAAGGATTGTGAAGGAAACAGGATTTTTCCGGACATTTGCCATCGTTCAGTGAAACAAGAAAACAGGTACACTACGTTTCGAGATCTGCAATCTGATCTCTTCTTCAGGTAAAGAAACTAACCTAATACATAATTACAAACTAAGTTAAAATAAACAAATCTTTACTAAAGCGTTGTGGCACGCCTAAGTCAGGAATTCACAACCTACATGTTGTTGTCACTTCACTAACACTAAAGACATGCACTTAATACAAAACTATACAAAACACTAATCATTAAAAACTAAACTACGGAATACAGGTCACCAATGCGTCTTCACTGTCTACTGACACCTACGACTGACCAGAGGGACTAGCCAATGGCAATCGTGACGGCTGGCTAAAACAAGATGGCGGAAAATACAAGGGAAGGGGAACAGGAATGGGCCCTTTCGTTATTATTTGGTTCATGCGCGAGATGAACTTCTTAAAAAACCATATTGTGACTCGCGCATTGGTTTATTACAAATATCCGATCCGTTTGATACTTTTGGTTTTCTCTTTAGTTCATTTTTTAGAATTGGCAACCAAACGCGGCCTAATTCTCGACTGATGGTTGACTGATTGGTTGGTCTGCCAATTTAATGTATGTTGCCTCAAATTAATTTCCTTTTGAAGAAATGTGGTTCCCGATGTATTATGTGGGCTTCATCCCAATTCATATGATGGTCTTCGGACCAACAATGGTTGTGCAATTTTTGACTTTTCTGTGAAACCCTTTCTCGTGTTTTCTTTGTGTTCTTTATATCACTTACGTTTAGTGGTCTTTTTGTCTCGTCTATGTATTCCCCTATTGCAGCTACATTTTTATACTGTAAACACAGTTTTTGGAATCCTGTGTGCCATATTTTTTTTGGTTTTGTTTTTACGAGACTTTGTCTAAGAGTGTTGTGTGTTTTAAACGCGGTTCTAATGTTGTACTTTCTACTACTCTTCTAATTTTCTCCCGCCTTAATCCCGGCACATAAGTTGGATTGACATAAACGCAAATTTATCACAATTCTGTTTTTCTGACTCAGGAATTGATTCTTCTGGTTCGTTTGCACTGTATTAATTACTAATTGAGGGTATCCATTGCTTCTGAGATCCGATTCAATTTTCTTAAATTCTTCTTTTAGTCCATCTTTATCTGAGCACAAGCTCTTTGCTCTATCAAACAACGAGTAGGCTACTCCTTCTTTGACAGATTTTTGATGGTTGGATTGATAATTTAAAAATATTTTCCTGTGTGTGTTATCTTTCGAAAAACAGTTGTCTTAAGGACATCCCCTATCTCTTTATTACACTACACATCCTCCAAAAAGGGAAGCTTGTTTTGGACTTCCACTTCCATTGTGAGGCGGATGGAAGGAGGAAATACTATTAATGTGATTCAAAAAATTATTTATTCAATGTCTCCATGAGAAAAAATAACAAAAGGTATCATCCACATACCTCCACCAAATCTTCGGTTTGAAAACTGAGCTGAAGCCAAAGCTTTTCGCTCGAATTCCTCCATAAAAGATATTGGCGAAAAATAGGAGACAGTGGAGAACCCATTGCCATCCCCTCATCTTTGACGGTAAATTTTACCCTCTAACTCAAAAATAATTGCATTGAGTGCATAGTAATGAACCAATGCGGAGTCACAATATGGTTTTAAGAAGTTCATCTCGCATGAACCAATAATAACGAAAGGGCCCATTCCTGTTCCCCTTCCCTTGTATTTCCGCCATCTTGTTTTAGCCAGCCGTCACGATTGCCATTGGCTAGTCCCTCTGGTCAGTCGTAGGTGGTCAGTAGACGAGTGAAGACGCATTGTGACCTGTATTCGTAGTTTAGTTTTTAATGATTAGTGTTTTGTATAGTTTTGTATTAAGTGCATGTCTTTAGTGTTAGTGAGTTGACAACAACATGGTAGGTTGTGATTCCTGACTTAGGCGTGCCACAACGCTTTAGTAAAGATTTGTTTATTTTAACTTAGTTTGTAATTATGTATGTAGGTTAGTTCTTTACCTGAAGAAGAGATCAGATTGCAGATCTCGAAAACGTAGTGTACCTGTTTTCTTGTTTCACTGAACGATGGCAAATGTCCGGAAAAATCCTGTTTCCTTCAAAACAAATAAAGTGAAATATGCTGATCTTAATGAGTTTACAAGTTCTGATGATAGTTTTAGTCAGTTGTATGGTAAACTTCGAAACACAAATCAGGATGAAGTCATGGGGTCTCGGGACATGACTTGCAGAAGTACATTGTTCTCCTTTCGTAATCCATTTCTTGATACAAACAACACATCTCCTGGATCCTTAGAGCTCTTTTCCCATAAAATTGTTGCTTGCTTTTTTCTTGAGGAAACATTTAGAGTTGGTCTACCACGACTTTCTTCGTTGCGTACGTAGATGTACTCTATCTGCTACCAAGTCGTTTCTAACCAAACTTTTCCTAAAATCTTTATGGGTAAGTGGTTTTTTTCCAGCTGCTTCTTTGAACATTTTTGTATAATAAGTATAAGAGTTTGACAATGACCACTTTTAAAAGCCAAAAAAAAAAACTTACGGTACCTATTTCTTCGTACGGCCTCATGAACTGATAAGACGCAGATAAAAAATGGTCGCTTCTATCAACTGCTCCCATTCTTTTGGTATAGTCTGTTACTACATCTGGTTTAGGGGTTGGCAGGATTATTTGGCCACTTACTTTGTTACAAGGCTCTCATTATTACGTCTGCTCTCACTTTTCCCTTCGTACTCAAACATGTGCACAACCCTTTTATCCTTCCAGGACAAGACCAATAAATCTCCTTTTCTTTTGGAGAGGAAACGTCTCCTTTCTTGAGCTTTTTACCATCAGCTTTCAAATTAGGAGGCATACCAACCCCTTTCGGTTCGGCATAACAGTACCAGTTAAAAAACACAACCCTAAATCAAGGAGTTCTTTAGCAAGTTCAGGGCTTGTGTTCCCCCCCCCCCCCCAACGTAACGGTCTGTATAAAAACTTGTAATCCTTACATAAGGGTTTTTAGGATCTTTCTGCAAAATTGACTCACAAAGCACTTTTACGATTTGTGTAGTCTTGAGAAGGGTATAGAATTAGGAATTAGGGTTTGCTTCCCATAATAAGGTATAAAATTGTATATATACCCATTTGTACTGTCTGAAATTACAAAATATTTTTATTCCAAATTTAGTGGGTTTCTGTGGATTGTAGACTCTGAAAGATACTTTTCCCTTGAAAGAAATAGTTACTTTCGTTCCACAGCTACATATTTACTAGTATTATAAAATAGACCACACTTTTCCCGTATGTGATCTACAAATGGCTGAATCAGGTATCCTTTGGGTTTTGCATCACCCTGACCCTACTTCATGATAAAAGTGAATGTTCCAAAAATAGGTTTAAAAATTCATTTTTTAGAAAAAAAAAACATCGCTGGAAAAATGGGATTTACTATCCCATTTTGTAGAAAAGTATGCCTCAATTGAAGTCAGTGGCATCAAAACCCATGTTTATAATAATGCCAATAAAAGCTTTGGAATCACAAGGGATTTATATATCTACCCATTTGTTTACTCGTGCATGAGGAGAGTGAGTTGTTATCTTTTCGTTTGTTGGCTTAAATATTGGTTTCATCACAAATAAAATTGTACTATGTCATCATTCATAAATAATTCAAAAATATTCTATGGGTTTGGTGTTGCTGTCAAAATAAGATGGTAAAACTGGACCATGATTCACATTATAAATTGGTATACGTTTAGATGGCCCCCAGGATCGTCATTTGTAACATTGATCCATACAGATGTAGGCGTAGGTTGAGCATTATTGTGCAAGGTAGGACTTCTTACCTGTTGCTGACATAGGTCTAGGCCTAATACTTGTGGTGTTGTTGAACATTCACATCATCATTATCGTCACTGTCAGTATAATTGTTTTAAAAGAGTATCACTAATATCATCTTCATCCACATCATTGTAAGCACTAGAAAACGTGAGCATTCAAAACGTTAGCAAACAAAATCGTCATAATCAGAAATCGTTCAGGGTGATGAGCCATAAATTACACAAACAGACAAAACAATTAAAAACTTGATTTTAACACAGAAAACACTGGTAACAATAACTTTTTACAACTGTTTGTATAAGGGAATGACAAAGAAAGAACACTTCCCAAAGGCACGATGCAGTGCTCCACTGACCAGTCAGGTAATGGCGGATAGTATCGTCATCGGCGTACAGACGGGGAGAGGGAGAACAGCTGCCAGCAACAAAAAAATGTATTGTTTAGCTACTGCGGGCCAGCTGACAGCTGCAACTGGATTATTTGGTTTCAAGCCAGTACATTACTTAGTATTGTGGCTTATATACTGAGCTTATAAACTTCATAAACAGTAATAAAATATATTTATATCGATCGGCGGATTATTTCGTCTTCGGCGTTATAAGGGTTAATAGTTAGATACAAAATAATAGGCGTCGGTTTTGCTATGGATGATCCACAGTTATGATAGAGCTAGGAGAAGTTACAATATATTATCTAATAGGAGAAGTTACAATATATTATCTTAACAGTTCAGAAGTTTTAATTGGTACATATAAATATATAGTTTACAGTTTCATAATACTACGTTATGGTACTATGAGCAAATATTTATTGTATATCCGAGGCATGTTGAGAAAATAAGTGTACTGGGGCTCTTAAGGCAAGAGGGAAATTTTTTTCCCCCATGCTGGATACACTGCTGTAAAACATGATTCCTCTCCTCCATAGACAGGTACGAGGTCAGTAGGTTGAGAACTGGCATGCAACAATATATTTTTAAAATCCAATCAATACAATCTCCTGTCAAAAATATACTGCATCATCCGTTTTCTCATTTGGAAAGAAAAAATTGCAAATGGTGGAACTGAGAAAAATTTATATCCATAGAGTTTGTAGTGTCTGAAAAACTCTTGCTCGGCCTCCACTCGATTCAACTTGTGTTGACATTATCAGACTGTAGTTCACTCAGTTGTTTCCTGATTTCATTTTGATTCACAAGTTCAAACATTTGATCTGTTAAATGGCCATGAGAGCCTTACTTTCTGAATATGCCTTGTATAATTATTTATCACTACTAATGAGAAAACGTCCTATTTAAAAATACTTAGATATTGTAGAAAAATAATTGAAGCTACTACTTTTATGAATATAATCAGGGGAAATTATAATTTTTGAAGTCTTATTTCATTCTTTAATGGGTTTTTTTTTCAGAACATCAATGATGGAAGGTTCTGGGTCTCTTGAACAGCAGTTAGAAGCTACAAAGGTAATACAATTAATGTATGGATATTTTACCCTTATATTTGGAGAGTTGTGTTGTTTAAATTAATCACTTAAGGAAAATCTTACTAAAAAATAGCCACATACCTTTTCTAAACACAGAGTAAACAGACAAAACGTTTCTTAATGGTTTCATGCAGAGTTATAGGTGTTTTAAGTTAATAATGTGATCCATTGTGAGTGAGGCCTACAGAAAAATGCCTGAGTATATATTTGTGTATAAGAAATATGACTGAAACTTTTCTTATGCGTATCAATTTATAATTTAGTTTTAATAAGTCATTTGCTTAAGTAATATTTAATAAAATATCATATCATCTCCTTAGATCATAATTCATATGCATAATCTAAGAAAGTGATAGTGTAAAAAAGTTGTATCCTTTTCTTTACCCATATTTCATTGACCTGGTTACAAATGTACAGACATTTACTAATTTAAATGCCTATAATTCCTTGTGGAATAATCTTTCTATCTCTCCTGCCTTTAGGAAAGATATCTTACAGAGTTGTGAATACGAAATTTTAAAAGAATTTACGGCAACCAAAAACAAATAATTCATAACTTACAAACCATTAAATTCAATGGCATCACAATTTATTATTTTATTGTAATCTTTACTATTCAATTTCAATTTCACTTGTGCAAAGTTATATATAAAACACAATCTAATTTAAAAGAAAAATTTAGATTATTATTACGATTTTTATTAAAATATTAAACTAGGAAATCTTCAAAAGAGTACATGGATTTGTCTACAAAGTAGTATATTATGTTTTTCAACAAATTTATTATCTGTTATCTATCACCTTTGTTTTAAAATGGAGTCACATATTATAAAGTTTGCATCATGCATATAAAATTATCTTAAAATTCTAAATTGTGTGGTTGGATCAAAATATCTCTTTTATACCGTCTATTCTATCATATAAAAATTAATGGTGTTTGTGTGTTACTCAATCAGCGTAAAATGTACTGAAATTTTACATGGACATCTGAGGGTCCCTGGTTAACATATAATAGGCCTATTACTATTTTAGAAAAAATCTCTCTGAGCTACGCCTCACTGTTCTTGAAAAGTACCTTTTTGGCATAATCAGCAGATAGTAAATGTGTTTTTAATCACCTGTCAAAATTCAAAAATAATAAATATAATAATTTATATATAATTATACTATATAAATATTGTATAATTATTTATATACAGTAATTTATTTGAACAGGTGATGATGAAGGTGTATTGTTGTCACAGTCAGTTACACTTTACAAATGTAGTGTTACGAGCAGAAGCTTTTCTTTGTCTGGATTTGTTTTTATTCGATTTTAATCTACTGCAGTAAAATGCAGTATAATTTATTACATCATAAGTGTGTTAACTGAAAAGCTAAGGACTTCAACTTTAGTGTACCTTTAGACTTAGAATTTCTCCACACTGGCCTAAAATAGCTCAAAATTGTTACTGAAATCGTTGAAGCTATTCAACAAAATATCATGAAATATTAGAGAGAAATTTCAGACGTACTTATATATAAAAAACAGGTACGTGTGAAATTGCGTGTGAAGCCTGGGTAACTACTAGTGTTTTATAAGAATGACTTAGGTGTCCTTTTGGTACTTATTGTTCACTACAAACATAGCAGCTTAAACTAATTGTGGATCAATTTTTGTGGGTGTGAATTGACTTGTGTGTCAGTAGCAGAACAGTAATGCCCTGCTGCGTCTAACCGCTTATTGTTTATATTCGATGTGCACATTGAACAGGGTTCTCGTATATAAGCAAGACAGACATATTGTTTTCTATATACTTAAAAAAGATATAAACTATATTAATTCATGAATGTAATACCAATACCCTGTAAATTGTATAGATGTTGTTTATTCAGCATAAACATGTTGAATAACCACAGAAACACTGTTGTCAATCGGATGAATATTGTTATATTTCAAATATGTGTCGGGTGTTGTTATTTCTTAAAATGAAGCATTTCTTTAGCAGTAATATTGAGATACCAACTCTGTAATTGATAATTCAAAGTTTATTACCTTAATCAATTTGCATTTTGGTTTATATTCTTGCTTTAGTTCAAAATTATAAGTATGTGCATCCGTAAGTTATGGTTTTTATTGTGCAGAGAAAAGCAGCTGAAGTTAGGTCAAGAAAAACAGATTTGAAAAGAATTGAAGATTTGGGAGCAATTCTAGAGGAACATCTAATTCTGGATAACCGTTACACTGAACACAGCACGGTGGGCCTGGCACAACAGTGGGACCAACTGGACCAGCTCGGCATGCGCATGCAACATAATCTGGAGCAGCAGATACAGGCCCGCAACCAATCAGGTGTCAGTGAAGACGCTCTCAAGGAGTTCTCAATGATGTTCAAACACTTTGACAAGGACAAGAGTGGACGACTCAATCAGCACGAATTCAAGTCCTGCCTTCGAGCCCTAGGATACGACCTTCCAATGGTTGAAGAAGGCCAGCCTGATCCTGAGTTTGA
The DNA here is from genome assembly GCF_021130785.1 of Homalodisca vitripennis. NCBI lineage: Eukaryota > Metazoa > Arthropoda > Insecta > Hemiptera > Cicadellidae > Homalodisca > Homalodisca vitripennis. The sequence goes on from NC_060210.1 coordinate 172,597,468, forward strand.
AGCTATTTTAGGTAAATTAAAATGTTTGATACAGCCAATTTTCCGCAACCATTTGTCAGTCAAATTAATCAATGGTTCAATCAATTATCATTCTGTGGCTTATAAACATTCTTGGATTTTGAAAATGTAATAATATCCTATAAAGCATGTTTCAGTGACAATTATTTATAGAGCTTTTAAATTTAATTGATGTAATATGAAACACAGACATTTTTCCTTGTTAAATTGTGGTAGACATTGTAATTTTAATGTCTTCCAATGCCAATTTAATTTCATTCAAGTAAATTTATAATAACCATAAATAAAAATCATGTTCTCCAGCTAAAATACATGATTAATGAAAGATTCACGTAAAAAGTTTTTGTCAGTAATACTTAAAAATATTTTGTATTATCAGACAACTAATACTTAAATATTTTGTATTATCAGACATAACTAATACTTGTAGTTAGTTCACTGTCCGTTTGAAATGTGAGGGTATTAATTACTTAGGAATAATTTAGTTGAGATGTGTTTGCTTGAACTTACATGATCGTAATATTGATACTCAAAAACCAAATTTCATCTGATTATGGTGAATTAAAACGGGTGTTATGAAAAATATGTTTTGTGACAAGAAAAGAAAACATAAAGTAAAAGAAGGACTGTGATGATTGTAGTCTGACGTGGTATTAACATTTTATCAACATATTATCACCCTTTATCTACCAGCAAACTATCAATTTCATCGTTAAAAATATGACCTGGAAATGATAGATTTCATTTTTTTCAATTTGGCAATAAAACAGTTTAGTGAAAAGAATTGCAGAAACATGTATTCAACGAATGAAATTGATACTCAACAATTAGACCAAAACTAAAATTGTAGTGTTTCACTTGATTTTAAATGTGTGCTTCCATATCTCCAATATTTTTGTTTATATAATGTTATGGCTTAGTACAGTTTCATCAATTGATTTATTTCTTTTACAGATGTAGTTGATCCGAACCGAGATGGCTATGTTTCTCTCCAAGAATACATGGCATTTATGATAAGCAAGGAAACTGAAAACGTACAAAGCTCTGAAGAAATTGAGAATGCGTTTAGAGCTATCACTGCTGGTGACCGGCCATATGTCACTAAGGAAGAGCTCTATGCGGTAAATACGATAACAATATATTTTTTTAATATTAGACTTAATCCAGTCTATAATGTATTCTGTAAAATAACAACTAGATTTCTCATCCTTATGGATTGAAAGTGCTACATCATGACTTAATTCTTCACACAGCTTTAGGTGTTACGGCTGTGAATGTGGTCTCTACCTTTTTTTTAAAGTAGAAGAGGCACATCTTCTATTCTTCTGTTTCTATGGATCTTTCCTACAAGTACATTGTTGATTCTAAAACAACACTTACATCCTTATTTTTAGTCTTAGCATTATGGGATGTCTTCTTTGAAAGGTGTAATTAATATGTAACCAAACTTTTTTTAGATTTTTCAATATTTTTATGGTTTTTAAATAAGAAATCCTGGGATAAATGAATGCATTTTTCCGCAAAGCATAAATTCCAATCCTGGCTATTTCAAAACACAATATTAATTTCAATGTGCTTTTTCATACAATACATACAAACTGACTTGATATGTTTTCATGATGTAGAGACTTCAAACTTCAGGTGCTTCTTTTTGAGGACATATGTCTTGTCGCAGGATCGCATAAAAATCTAGCCGACTGCCAATAAAATTATTGGTATTTTAAATTCTATTATTATTTCTCTTTTTGACAAAGCATGCTTCAATGGTAAATAAACGATTAAATCAAATAATACCCAGTGATCAAAAGGACTCAGTCAGTGTGGTATCAGAAAACGGCAGCGGTAGCCACAGGCAATCATTATCTACTGCTTTAAAACAAAGTTAAATAGATTAAGATTTATCAGTGCATTATTTGCCTACAGGAATCTATTGTCATATTTCTTGTGGCATAATATGAAAATTTTGGCTTTGGAAAAACAGCCCTCTTCAGTCCCGGTCCAAGTTCCTTGAAAATGAAATGAGTTGTGATTAGAACTGTAGGTTTTAGGCAGAAAAACAAATAATTAATTTGTTTAATTAGAAAGAAATCTAATAATTATTAAACTCTGCCAATACTCAAAATGATAGTGGTCCCAGGAAACAGTGAAATAAAGATGGTTTTAGGTAAAACCAACAAACTACCTATTAACTACACCTTACCTGGAGTACTGTAAGTGATCCTCACACAATTATTATAAATCTTAATTTGAAGACTTAAGAATAATGTTCAAGTACCTGACTTCCACATAACTGACCTAGATAATGATGTCTAGAGTAACCAAGCTTAATCATTACAGCCACAACATATCTAGTATAACTAAAGCTTAAGAAAATCATTTTAATCATTTAAGATTGAAATATCTCTACAAAAAAAATTAAATGAAGAATACAAGTGCAGTAATTACTAACACATGTCAAACTGACTACTGCAGCTTAACCTCATTACAACCAGCTCAGCATTTATAACTTGTGATAAAACCTGCTGAATACTGCAGCTGTGTACTTAGTGATCTTGTGTAACAGATCTAACTGTCTGGGTCCCTTGTGGTACTTGCACAGTCGCAGTAAAATATTCAGGGATTAAATGCACTGGCCCTTGTGATATGTGGCACCATGCAGGCTGTCAGAATATTCCAGAAAAGTCTCTGAAAAAAATGGACAGATAGTGAAATTAGCGCAACCCCATATAAAAGTGACAAACATTTGACTGTTTTCCATCAAAACACTGACAGATTACAGAACAAAATAATTGAAATAATTAATCATCTACTACAAGATATGAAACCCTGACATGATTGTCTTAACAAAACGTAGAAACTCTTCTGAAAAGATAAAAAAAAGAACAACGCTTATCAGTTTATCGCTGATAGCAGTGTATTGCAGGGAAACTCATATCAAATGCGGAGTTGAAATTTACAGATATAATAACTTAAGGAATGAAACTCTAAATCTGGAAATAAAAAATTTTAGCATACCCCTCATTTGCGAGGCTGCTGGAATAAAAATAAGTCTCAGTAATTTTTATACTAGGATCTATCGGCCACCCAGCCATCTCCAAACAAGCTCTAGACATTATTGCAGACATCACTGACTCACTTCCAATAACTAACTCACATATTCTAGTCATAGGAGACTTAAATATTGACAATTTAAAAGATTCGTCCGTAAGGAATCTGCTAATGAAATGAAGCATATAATCCTCATGACAGTTTCGAGGTCAGTAGGTTGAGAACTTACATGCAATAATATATTTGAAAAATGTCAATCCAATCTCCTGTTAAAAATACATTGCGTCATCCGTTTTCTCATTTGGAAGAAAAAATTCCAAATGGTGGAGCTGAGAAATTTATCTCCATGGAGTTTGTAGCATCTCAAAATCTCTTGCTCGGCCTCCACTTGTATTGTCTAGTTATGTCATCTTTTTTGGGACACACTTCAAAAACAGTTTCTGATATCCATTGGATTTCTGTGATGGTTTGATGTAGCTGAGATATGGAGATTTGTGAAAATATCACACAAAGTTTATCCGCAGTCAATCTGCAACCGTTATGGAGTGAATTTTCAAATTTTTCAGTTACAGTTGAAGGTCTTTCGCTTCTCTGATCATCATGCACAGACATACTACTATTTTTAAACTCGCCACATAACTTGGAAGGAAAACTTACATGATTTGTAGCTTTATCACCATATACAGTTTTTACCTCATTATAAATCTTAACTGGAATTTTCCCTTTGAAATGAGATAATGGATGACACCACATATTTAGAAAAAAAAACTATGGCTTGTCAAAAATATCACTCTGGTCATGAGAGCCTTACTTTCTGAATATTCTTTATATAATCATTAAAAACTACTAATTATGAAAACTTACCTATTTCAAAATACGTACATTAATCCTTAGATATTGCAGATAAAAGCTGAAGTGAGCCTGACGTTATCGGACTGTAGTTTACTGATTTCATTTTGGTTCTTAAGTTCAAAAATTTGATCTGTTAAAGATTTAATGTGATCAAAACATTGACAACAGTCACTAACACGAGTATTACCACTAATAACGTCACTAGGACCGGTTGCTTTATTTACAAAGCATGAAACTTTAGCTACATTCATCACTACATTTTATTCCATCAGAACTTTTGGTTACATTTTGCAATAGCCACATTTTTACTTCACATACGTGCCCGCCATTTTTTCAGTGAACTGTACTATGATTGAGGTAAGTGTATGAAAGGACTGTGTGGTTCACAGCCGTAGGCTTGTCACCGTGAAAGGCTTGTTACAGCCGTAATTCAGCCAATTACATCTAAGGGGTGTAACTCTGCCCCTTACCGAGTTTTCTCAGACAGAAATATCAATGTTCTTTATGAACTTTTAGATTCAGTTGATTGGGATAATATTTTATTATACGAGGATATAAATGACCAGTACTCGTTATTCCTCAGTCAACTATCATCCTGCTTTAACCAGGCCTTTTCTTTAGTCACATCGGAGCGTAAAAAACGTAAAAGACCTGGTTGGTTGACAGGAGAAGTTCTCTTGGCCAGAGAACGTCTCAAGGACCTGTACATTCTGCAGCGTGACTTTCCTTCTGAACAGCATAGGACATTGTATAAGGTCAATAAGAGAAACTACAAGTTACTAATTTCATCTCTGAAAACATCTCAGATCGAAAGCCGTCTGAATAAGAGTAAAAATGTTGCCAAAACTGCATGGAAAATAGTGTCTGAGAACTCTGTAAAGCAAACAGCTAGAAAAAGACATTCAGGAGCTACAAGATAGTGGAGCTGCAGTCTCTGACCCACGTCAAATCGCTGAAATGTTTAACAATTTTTTTTATGAGTGCCCCACTGGCTAGAACCATAAATGGAACAAATAGTTGCACTAACAACTCTTCTAAAATAAACAACCGTCCATCAAGTTTCTTCATAGCCCCAACAACGCTCCTTGAAATGTGCAATACTATTTCATCTTTGAAAACCAGTTCAACACCTGACGTTTTTGGAATGAGTCTTTCAATAATTAGATGGGTTGCTTCACCCTTAAGCCCTCCTTTAACTCAATTGTTCAACAGCTCAGTTCTTCAAGGGAAGTTTCCGTCGGATATGAACGTTACCGTCATTCCGGTTTTCAAGAAAGGCAGTAGGTCTTTGCCTCAACAGTATCGTCCCTTATCAATTTTACCAACCATCAGCAAAGTCTTCGAACGTCTCATTCATGTTAGACTAACAGACTTTCTAATCAGAAATTCCATTCTGAGTGACACTCAATTTGGATTTGTTCCTTCTAAATCCACCACCGATGCTATTGCCCAATTTTCCAAATATGTATTAACTCATCTTAACAATCAGAATCACGTAGCTGGTGTTTTTTGCGACCTCACGAGAGCGTTCGATACAGTTAACCATCTGAAACTCCTTAATAAGCTTGAACTCTACGGCATCAGAGGTTGTCCCCTGCTGTGGTTCAGGTCCTACCTTTCAAATCGTTACCAGAGTGTTCAGGTTACCTTGGTTCATTCGCAACAATTTATTCCTTAATGTTGGCAAAACATCCATTCTTCACTTTTGATCTCAGACAGTTTCTAAGGGTTTTGTTGCTTTAGACGAGGTTGACATCATTGAGGTTGATTCAGTATGTTTCTTGGGCGTTCATCTGGATGCTGGTTTTTCTTGGTGTCAGCATGTAGAGGCCCTATGCTCTAAGCTCAACTCTGTATTGTTTTCCTTAAGGTGTCTTTCCAATTTCCTGAAAAGTAGTGCACTGATAATGGTATATGATGGTTACTTTTCCCCTGTGATGTCATATGACATAACGTCATGGGGAACTGCTTCATCTTCTCTGTTACAAAGAGTATTCAAATTGCAAAAGAGGGCTATTCGTTTAGTGTTTGGGTTGAGGGGCCTGGAGAGCTGTAGGCAAGTGTTTCACCAAGAACGTATACTAACCCTCCCCTCCATTTTTATTTATTCCGTTTCAATTTACACTTTTAAACACATTACCGATTTTCATACCCACAATCATATATATCCCACCAGAAATAAAAATAGTTTAACAGTACCCCACCATAGTAATAATATGTTCCACAAATCAATAGAATATTTAGGACCTACAATTTATTATAGATTACCAGATTATTTAAAAGCCAGCACTCCACTTGCATCTTTCAAAAACAACCTAAAAGACTTTCTTGTGAAAAACTGTTTTTACTCACTCTCTGAATTTTTGTGCCCCACCCAACCGTGCAAGTAAAAATATCAGTAGTACTGTTTTTCAATATATTTCTTAATTTGTAGTTTTACCAGATGTAACAATAACTTTAACAAGAATATTTTTAGTATTTAGTTATTTATACATATTGACCATTCTCGATACATGTTAATGTCAATGAGAAATAAATGATTTTGATTTGATTTTGTTCAAACTTCAATGTTTGATTTTCATGTATACCTGTGTAGTTAGTTACACTAATAAAGACATGTATTCTTATTCTGCAGAACCTGACAAAGGAGATGGCTGACTATTGTGTAGCCAGGATGAAGCCCTACGTAGACCCCAAAACTGAGAGGCCTATAACAGGGGCACTGGACTATATTGACTTCACTAGAACCTTATTCCAGAACTAACGCTTTTGCTTCCTTGCCTTCAAAACATTTATTATATTTTATAGAGTCTTATTTATATATTATATGTAGGTTTAAGCAAATGTTATGAGTATTATATCTGTGTTTTGAGTGAAATGCATATTAGTATAAAATAAATTTTATTTAAGAACATTGTTTTTAAACATTTGATACGTAATTGAACTTGTAGTTTTAATCCCAAACCTAAGCCAAAGTTTATTTTTTTCATTTGCATTTATCGTTATCGAATAAAAATGGGAATAATGTAAAACATTACCCAGTAATTTTGTAAAGTGTTAATTTTTGTAACTTATTTAACTTGTGATAGGTTTGTAATTGACTACAACAGTATAGTACTGAAACTTATATAAAGGCAGCTATACCATTGCTACTCAAAACCATGCAAATAAATAAATGTTATACTTCCACCCATTGACAATTTTGCTTTTCTACACATAAAAATGAATTTCTGATTATTATTAAATCTTACTTTTATTTATTGTTGATTAAAATTTAATATTGCTTTGATGTGTTTGTTTCATTTTATTATCCTACGAAGCTAAGTTGAATTAAATATTAAGTGTGTGAATACTGAATTTCTAATTTCAATTAGTACACAATTCATGATTATTTATGATTCATTGGAGATAGACATCAGCAGTCAGTATTTTGGTTAGAGAAGTGATAGCATAACTATTTTAGATAAACCGCTCGTAAAGAAAACTGTGCAAAAGCAAATAACTGAGCAGCACCGCGTAGGGGGGGAAGAGTTGGCGAGCAATGATTATCAGCTGTGTGGATTGTTTGTTGCTTGTAGTTTTTTTACACTGCAGCTCTTTACCTGTTCTATAACTACATTTACTTTTGTAGGCCTCTACAAATTTCGCAGTTTAGTGTAAAATATTAATTGAATAGACACATGTAGCCACATACGTATCCAGGAAGCTTTCATTTTGTTGTGAGGTTAGCCACACAGTGGCAGTGGGCAGTAGAGATATGTTGTTCGGTATTGACCCATCCAATTTGAATTGGTCAGTCAGTGTTAATCAGTTAGATTTTTAAAATATGTTTTTATTTATTAAAATAAATTATTTTCAAATGAGAAAATCAATCAGCAAAACACCTTTCTGCTCACAAAAGACAGTTGATGATTTTTTTGCAGTTGATGCACAAACTACACATGATTTTTTGTGCAGATATTGTCTTGATTTTTTGTTTATTCGGAGATTGCATGTGTCGCCACACATACTCTTAAGTTGGGTATTCCATTGACTGTTGTTTGGATACCAGTTGTTATGACGGACCCAAGTTTCATCCACTGTCACAATTTTGTTTAAAAAATCCTCACCATCATCACTGTACCGCTTGAAAAAAGTCAAGCCACTCCCGAATCTCTTGGTTTTGTGCACATTAGTGAACATTTTTTGAACCCATCGGGAACACAGCTTGTGATAACTTAAGCGTTATGTAGCAATTTTGTACAAAAGAGTGCGTGAAATTTGTTGCAAATTGTCAGATAGTGCTGTCATAGTGAAACGTATGTTCTCTTGGATTTTTTCGTCAACTGCCCTTACCACATCATCGGGTATGAGAGAAGGCCAACTACTCCGATTCTCATCATGCATATTTATTCAACCGACATTGAACATTCTAAACCACTTTCTCACCATTCCATCACTCATCGTGTCTTCACCGTAAACATCTCGAAGTTGGAGATAAATTTCAGCTGGTTTCACATTCCTTGCGTTCAAAAATCTTATTACAGAATGAATCTCACAATCGGCGATCACTAATTGTCTTAAACATTTTAAACGTTCAGAGAAAACTGAAAACACAACGTAGAACAACTAAAATGGTGTGAGTCAATAGCCAGTGAACAAGGATGACTAGTAGTGCGCATGTGCGAAACACCGATTTAAGCACTAAGACGGCAGTAGAATGTAACAGTACTTACTTTCTGAACACACCTCGTATTAACCCTTTCCGCTCGGATGGGCAGCAGTGCTGACCAAATATGGCTTCTCGTAGGCTCGTATTATTTTAGCGCGTACTGTCCACTCAGATTGGATGGGCAGTGGTGCTGTCCACTATGGCGCCTGCGTGCACACAGCAGCCATGTCATTGTTGCGTCCCCACCAGCTCGGATTTATTTTCGCCGTGTCATTGATACTGTGCCTTTTAAAAAGTTAAATGGATTTAAAGGTCCAAAGGTAAATAATAATGTAGTCGAAAAGTATTAGAATGGAAATGTTATATTTCTATAAACTAACATAAGTTACAATGAGTATTAATAATATGACAGTAAATAATTATAACATGATAAAAAATAAAATTTAACTGCTTATTATTGTTCCGAATACAAATTTAACTACAGGCTAGTTGTCATCTTCTTGTTGAAATATCTGAGATGAATGGTACTTTTCAAAACAAACACCGATGTAAAGACCGGGCTCATTTTCACAAGTTTTGCAATAAAACTTCACTCTTTTCCTGGTGCCGCCTTGTGCTCTGCTGCTACACACGACGCAATTCTTCACTTTTCTACCTTCAAGAGGATATGGTAGATGAAGTTTCCCATTTAGTCGGGAAATGTCTTGCAATTGGGATGGTCTTCCTTTTTTATTTGTGTTCCTTACATCGCCAACAAGCTCTAATAACAGTAATTAATAATAATACCAGTAAAACCAGGTATTAATACTGATATATTTACACTTTTATTTACAGTTATATTTACACTGATATCTACAAAACTTCATTTACACTAATATTTAATAAAATTGCACAATACTAAGAATAATAAACAATCCGTTCTAATAATGCGTGTAGGTTAACTCACTAGTGACAATGTGGTTAAAAGCGCGCTAAAACGAAAGCCTAGAATGCAATATATACCAGATGATCAATTTCCAAGCTTTGTAATGAAACAGCTGATAGATCTTAATGCGTTGTATTAAAAAAAAAAAATACGTCAGAATAAAAAAAAAGAGTTTATAACTTGTGGTCAACGCTGCTGTCCATCCGAGCGCTAGTAAGATTATTCAACGGACAGCACAGCTGACCATCCGATCTCTGAGGACGGCAACTCTAAAAATATATGCGCGCGCTAGAGGAAATGGCGGTGGCCAACACTGCTGCCCATCCGATCTCTGTGGACATTCTAACATTACAGCTCCGAGCGGAAAGGGTTAACATAAAATATTATAGTAATGTATCTGGTAACTTACAAATAAGTTTTTTAAATCAGTTTTAATAGATATATTTACATGTATTAGATTCCTGGAACAATACATTTATTGTTATACATCTATCCATTCACTTTACGATATGCTGTTTCTTTCTCTATTCGTTCACTTTTTTGCAAGCGGATCCTTTCGTCCACTCGGTCATTCCGTTCTGTCGTTCCTTTTGTTTGGTCAACATGATGACTGGTCTTATAATACGCTCTAGCGGGAAGGCTCAGTAACTCTGCACTGAACGAGTTGCAGCAGTGAACAAGACCAACTGAGCCGGATCAGTCAGATGATCCAATAGAGCAAGCGCCTTGCAGTGGTGGGAGACTGGAAGAGTGCATCATCACATCGGTGGAGGGGTATTTACCCCCCCTCCACCCTGCGTGAACTCAAATTACTCTGTGTCTTAGTAAGCAGATTACCTATAATAGGGAGATATTTATATGACATACTTAAGAAACAATATAAAAACTGTTCTGTTTTTACTCCTGTTTTCTGCTTTAAGCATTATACAGATTTTAACGATCATATGTTAGTTTGGTTATTTAAACACATATGTGAAAGAAACGGCCAAATACAAAATAATTGAATCGTAAAAAGTGAGGGCTCTGTGGTGTAATGGTAGCACATTCACCCGGCAAGTGAGAGATCCGGGTACGAGTCCCGGTGGAGCAAGTACTTTTTGCGATTCAATGTTTATTTAAATAAATTAAATTCGGCTATTGCCATTTATACGAATTTAAATAAAAGTCATTTGACAGGTATTTGGTCTTCCGATCGTATGTTAGTTTGGTTATTTAAACACATATGTGAAAGAAACGGCCAAATACAAAATAATTGAATCGTAAAAAGTGAGGCCCATTTAAGTTTGTTATCAAAAATAATTCCCAAATATTTAATGCTCTTTACACATTGGATTGTTCCACAGTTACAAACAAGTAAATCACAGTTAGTGGAATGGAACTTTATCTCAAAAGGCAAATCGCCACCACTTGGATCAAAAAGTATCGATTTCGTTTTATTAACATTTACTTGCATTTTATTAAAATTTCATTTTTTTCATTTCATTTATTTATTTCCAAACAATTCATGAATACAAATTGACTTATAAAATAGTAAAACGAAAATTGGAATTAATACCTGCAGAGACTCCACGTCTGTGTGCAGGATTAGAGTTCTTAAGTCAGTCCAGCAGCACTAATAAACTTATTTAATTGAACTTTGCTAGCTTACATTAACATTAAATAAATGAACTTCTAAATGTGGTATAAATTTTAAACTAAAACATTGTATACATCCTACATAATATATAAGTAAAAAAAAAAAGTAAACACGACAATCTACGATATTCTATTAATTAATAAAGCTAAGGAGAGAGTTAATCCAAGAACTAAGAGAAAGAAAGTTATATACGTTACTGTCAGAATAATCGGAGCTAGTCAAGCCAATCATATATTATGACCCAGAACAGGTGCAAGGAGGCGCGTTTACCGTACTTTTTGGTTGTGTGTGTGTGTGTGCGTGTGCGTGTGCGTGTGCGTGTGCGCGCGCGCGCGCGCGTGTGTGTGTGTGTGTGTGTGTGTGTTGTGTGTGTGTGTGTGTGTGTGTGTGTGTGCTTGTGATGGAGTAAACGAACGTGTGTGCAATTTACCATTATGTGTATGGCGACTGAATGAGCGCCTCCGCTGCTGCCCAGCCCAGGCCGAGCAACCACTCGCCCACCCTCCGCTTGTATGCAGCAGCACCACCACCCTCGGCCTGCAGTACATCAGTTGGGAGATTCCTATAAAGTTGGTGAGCTAAATAAAACGAATTATTAATTTCCAAAGTGTTGTGCCGGTCTGGGAATATCAAATCCAAAATTTACTCTATTTCTTGTTAAGTATGTATGGGAACTTTCTTGGAACATTGTATTTTTATTATTACGAATATATATTAATAGGGACTTAATAAAGAGCTGTCTTATATTTAAAAACAGGAAACCGCTCAAATAATAATTCACAGTAGGATATCTTCTGTTTTTCATAAGGATAACTTTCATTATGGATCTCTGAGCAACCGCCAGCGGCTCGAGAGTAGACGAAGAGGCCGCCCCCCACGCCAGAATGCCGTACTGGCAGCGTCGACTGTACATAGGCGAAGTAAACCTCCCTACACTGACCCAGCGGACAGAACCTGCGCCAGCTGCATGAATGCATAAATCATGGTCCGAAGCCTCTTTTTTACATACTGGACGTGTGGAACCCAACTTAGCTTCCGATCGATAATTACTCCCAAGTACTTGTATTGTTCCACACGCTCAATAGTGCCACAGCCGCAAGCTATCGCACGGTGGTCACCGCAGGAGTGCATCCTCAGTTGCCTCGGTCCTGGATCGTTCTTCATGAAAATCGGTAGGTGTTTTGTTTTGTCAACGTTTACGCTCAGCACATTGTGGTCAAACCAATTCTTAATTCTCATGAGATCCAAGGACGCGTGGTCATATGCCTCCTCCCAAGTGTCACCAGTTGAAACTAAGGCCGTATCGTCCGCAAATAGAAATAATTTCCCTTTTAAATCAATTTTGACAATGTTGTTTATGTAAACACTAAACAGAAGTGGTCCTAGGGTACTTCCTTGAACTACACCCATAGCTTACAGGTATGGTGTCGCTATTAATGTTGCTGATAGAAAAACCATTTGGGTTCTATTGTTAAATGTAACTGTTAAACCAATTAAGAGCGTTGTTTTTAACTCCAATAATTTCCAGTTTTCTAATGAGATTTGTTCTATCAACGGAATCAAAAGCCTTAGCTAAGTCTAGGAATGTAACTATAACATGTTTTTTTTTCTCCAATTTTATGTGAAATTAATTTAGTAACGTCAATTAAAGCATCGGATGTATTTTTTTCTTCTCTAAAACCATACTGTTCTTTAGCTACAACGTGAAATCGATTTAGGTAACTCGCTAACTGATTTTTTTACACATTTCTCGAGAATCTTATCAATTGATGTTCAAGAGTGAAATTGGTCTATAATTACTGTGTTGTGATTTCTGGCCAGACTTATATATAGGAATGACTTTAGCGATCTTAAAAAGCGTTAGGAAAATTTTCCGGATCGTATACTTAAATTTATTACGTGGAGAAGAGGCTGTGCCAATTTGCAAAGATTGTTTTTAATTAAATTTGTTGGAATTGCATCCCAACCAGGAGCCGACCGCGCTCTTAAAGAATTTACGACACTGAAATAGTTCTTGTTGAGTGACCGGCCTCAGTTCAAACACGGCATTCAAAGCGTGGTCAGCGTCCTCGACTTCAGAAGGCCCACTGGGGTTGAGCTTGCCCGCCAACCGCGACCCCCACTGAGGCAAAAATAAACATTAAATTCGTTACATATGGTTTTCACATCTTGAGGTGTGGCCGGGCCGCCGCGGCGCACAAAAAGCTTCAATCGGGAACCGTTCCTTTCCCCCAGGGCTTCCCGCAACCTCTTTCACCACAGCCCAAAACTTCCTAGCGTCACCGGCAGTTCCCACCATTTTATTTTGATAAAAAATGTATTTAGCCCGTTTAATAGTTGCGTGGAGAGTGTTTCGGTAACGTAAATATCTATTACGCAGATTAACGTTAAAAGGTTCCTTATTCAATTTAGTATGCAATTGATCCCTACGCCTAATTGATTTAATGATTCCTAAAGTTATCCACGGTTTCACTTTTTTAAATTTGGATGTGATTTTGATTTTTTTCGTGTATATTTCTATCAGCTCCCGTAAACTTTCCATAAATCCCTCAGTAGCAGAATCTAAATCTTCATTGTCTGTGATATGGTCCCACTTTTTATCTTTTAAGATCTCGCCAATTTTTTGCCAGTCTGTTTTAAAGTAGAATGTTTCTGGGCTGTGGGAATTATATTTTTTATTATTTAGGCCAATCTGCATAATTAATAAACTGTGGTCGGTGATCGCAGTGTTTATTACATATGAGCTTGCCACCGCGCAACTGGCAAACTTTACAAAAAAGTGATCAATGCAAGTTTTACTACTCGGCCGCGTCACCTGATTCACTACTGCAACAAAACCTTTGTCATACAAGACGTCGAGATATCGTTCTTCTACGGAATTGTGGTTGGTATTTAGAATATCGCAATTAATGTCGCCAGCAAGAATGAAAAAGCTGATTGTTGTTTGCAGTGTCAGTAAAGTGACGACTAATTGCCTCGGTGAAGCGGGTAAGATTGGAGTTGGGGCTCCGATACACGGCAAGCAGCTCACACGGTGTTCCGGCCAATTGCAATGTAAGAGATAAGCTCGTGGCTACCCCGCCAGGCAGAGCTCACAACAGGTGACTGGCAACGTGTCATCTATATACACAACAAGTCCGTCGCTCTGGTTCAGGCTATTCTGCGACCGATATAGATTATAACCATCTAAGTGCATTAAATTACTTCCAGTATTTAGCCAAGCTTCAGTTAAAATAATACAGTTTAGCCTTAATTTCTAAATCTTGTAACACAACCAAAAACTCATCAATATTTTTATTATAGCTCCGAATATTCTGCTGGATTATTGTAAAAGATGAGCCGCTGTTTCGATTAACTCCTATGCCCTGTGCCTTAAAATCACTAATTTCATTAAATACTATACATTGAACTATATTACACTCATCATCACTTTGAACCATTTGATGTTAAATATTATAAATTAAAGTTAAGTTAGTGCCATCCAGCATGCTTCAAAGCACTCCTAAATGCCAATCTCTAATATGTAACTAGGTCACATTTCCGGCAATTTAATTCATTACTGAATAGAAGAAATATAAATATATACATGCAATATACACACATACACACATATATATATATATTATATATATAATATATATATATACACATACACATATATACATATACATTATATAAAACGTCATTGTTTCACTGTGTTTATTAAAGTTATGACGAAAGATGTTATTAAAACTTGGGTGTGTATGTAATATCGATTACCTTTTACTATGTGTATCTATCTCCTTCAATATAGAATGTGTTTAGATATTAGTTGCAAATGATAGAAGTTTATGGTAAACTGGCTATATTCCAGTGTGAATCCAGATTAAGAACCATATTAATCAGTTTTATAATTTAGATGCCATGATGTAAAATAGAATACATTTAAAAATAATAAAAAACTAATATGTGGAGACAAAAAATATATGGTGCATACAAACTGGGAAGTTTAGTTGTAAAATATACTATATATCGAGCTAGAAATAATTGTTTCTTAATTTGGATTAAATGGTGTCAATGTAAAAATAATAAAATGTTATGCTATAACTTTTTCCACTAGTTGACAATTAGTTATCTATATTTTTCAGTGTGTATAGTAGAAATTGAAACGGTGTGAATAAATGTATAATTATTAATTTAATTATGTAACATATTTTACTATTTATTTTATAATGTAGTTATATTGTTATTACTTATAAACCAAAATTATATTAGACTAGAGAAAAGATAGACATATGTTGGAAAAATCTTTAACCTAAAAAAATTTAGTTTGTAATTATAATTTATTTGCACAATAAATTAAAGGTCTTGTAAAGACCCCATTTCTCCCTAAATAGATCAAAATAATGAAAAATTTCCAAAAAAGAGGAATTCTTTACCATAATTGTACATACCAATTACTGCATGCTTTAAATTATTACAACAACTGAAAATTTGATATTCATGCATTAACATATATTATTTGAACTTTCGTTAATCGTATGTAATCTTGAGTAAAATTTTACCCCACCAAAGTGTGATTTTAATTTACCAACAACTCATTCATTAGCCCCAGATACAATACAGGTTACCATCCACAGTTCCTGTTTTTAATACAACTCAATTTATCAATTACGACATCAAAGAGTAAATAGGATTATTTAGATTATCCAGTAAAAAGTGATAACAATAAGTAAATAAACAAAATCGCCTATTATTACATACCTAGCCTAATGTTTTCATGAAATAAATCCTAGAATAAACATAGGAAAACAATTGACTTCTCGTCAATACAATATCTCTACAATTGCTTCAATAGATAAACCTGTAGATAAAAAGAGGCTCCAATGAGCATATTTACAGGTTTCATTAAAAAAATTTTACAAAAGAAATTATTCTTCTTCAGGTATGAAATAATAATATTATTCTTCTGTTTTGGTTCCTCCCCATAAACAAACTAAACTCTTTCATTCATTAAATTTGTCCTTTACCTTCTGTGCTACAACAGTTAGATTTATTGAACGCGTAGAGTTGACCTACTGGAGATCTAGGTAGCTGCGGCGGGAACTGTGTCTGCACGTGTGATGGCCTGGCCCCCAGCTCCTGCGTCGTTAGCTCCATGATCCTGCGCTTCATCTGGTCCAGTTGATCTTGATGCTGGATACGGAAGGTAGCACCTCCTGGGGTTTGACTTAGCCAGCACCCTCCCGTCGTTGGTCCACACCACTGACAGCATCCTCTGCCTCACTAGCTCCCTGGCGCCGTTGAACAGCTGTCTGGTTTGTGTCGTCAAATGTTCATTGATAAACACCTTCGAGTACGATGGAAAAGAGGAATGGATGTCACTGGCCAACAGTCCCTTCCTCTCGCGTGCGGCACTCATCCATATCGCCTTAGTTGACCGCGAAACGAAAGATACAACAATAGATGGCGGCCGGGTGTCACTACTCCTGCCTTGAAGTCTATGTGCAACAGATATATCCGATCGCAGGAACTCCACATTAATGACATCTGCAAGTCTGTGGAGTATGGAATATATATGTGATGTGCTCTCTTTTTGTGCGACAGGAAATACCAGAAATTAAAATATTATTTTTCCTTGTATGTTGCTGAAGATCCGCCAACTCAGCCCGCAATACATTCACCTCCCCCCTTCAGGGACCGATTCTCTCCCTTCAATGCCACAATTATCTCCACATGCTTCATCACATCTATTTTCCACGACATGTAACTTACTATTTAAGTTACCGATTTCTGTTGTAACCTTCATGATATCGCTCTGGAGTTGAGTAAGTTTCTCCCACGACTGATCCCATTTCTCGCTCGATTCCTTCCTAAAATCTGACACCTCGGCCCGGAAGGCAGCGATGGCTTGTAACACAGTTGACTGTCCGCCCTCGCCTGCTCTGCTGCTGGTAGACGACGTCTCAGACGCGCAAACTTCACACTTCCAATTTTTGCGGGTTGCCTTCTTTCCTTGTTCGACGGTTAAACACTTCAGATGGTAAAGTTCTCCACACTCTGTACATTTAACACCTTCTCTGCTAATTACAAAGTCCAGCTTACATTTTGAACATTTATCCGACATCGCACACATATATAAAAAAACGCACTTAATTTATAAATCCAATTAATGTTAATATTATTTTTTAATACAGTAAATAAATTTTTAAATGAGTTGTTTATGAATTAATACACGCTAAAACTTGGCACGACATGAGCACGAAACGGCACGCTGGAAACGGCAAAACACGTTAATCGATAACGGCTCGGAGCTCTGATAAGCAGTCCGCTCCCATCGGCTGTCTGATAAGAACTGAAATTGCACCAATCCCTTAATAATTTTAAATCATTATTTATGTAATTATCTAACAGTGTTGATTGCTTATCATTGTAAAACAGTACAACATCATCGGCAAATGCAGATATATTTCCCCTCCAACCGATCTTCAATAAATCATTAATAAAGACCAGGAACAAAGTTGCTGAGAGCACTGATCCTTGCGGAACGCCAACTTTAACCTCCTGTTGAGAACTAGCAATTATTTATTTTTACTTGTTGTTTTCTGTTAATCAAAAAGCTTCTAAACCAATCCAAAGCCACACCCCGAATTCCTGTTGTTTCTAGTTTAGCTAAAAGAATTTCGTGATTTACAAAATCAAAGGCTTTTTTAAAATCGACAAAGATGCCTATAGTTTTATCACCAGAGTTAAAATTATTGTAAATTTGTTCAGTTGCTGAAATCAAAGCATCTTCAGTAGATTTCCCTTTTGTAAAACCAAATTGATTATCACTGAAAAAACTAAATTTATTTAAGTAGGTTAGAACTCTTTTCAACATAAGTTTTTCAAAAATCTTAGAAAAAATCGATAACAAACTAATGGGTCTCAGTTGGTCAATTTTGATAGAATTGTCTTTTTTGTGAATAGGAATGATAGTGCTGATTTTTAATTTTGATGGAAAAATCCCTTTGCTAAAACTTAAATTCACTATAATTATAAACTAAGACTGGTGCTATTACTTCAGTTATGTTTTTCAGTAAACAAACACTAAATTGATCGAAACCAGTCGATTTTTTATTCTTTAAATTTTTGACAATTTGCAGTAGTTCCTGTGTAGTGACAGGACTAATGAAAAACGAGTGCGGGTAAGTGACGCGCATCTGATGGACAGAGCCGACAGTTTGAGTACTCTATATATCGATAAGATAGTTATTAATTACCTCGGCCACCGCAAGAGACTCAGTCACTATCTCTCCATTATCTAGCTCGACCTTTTGTACGCTCTTATTGATTGCAGAACCAGTTACCTCATTTATTACTTTCCATTGCATGGATGGGTCACCATTACAGTTCTCTATTTGTTTTTTAAAATATTGATATTTAGCTCTGTCTATTTCAAGTTTTAAGTCTTTACAAAATTTATTATAATAACATAAGAAATTTTGGTCATATGGCCTCCTTTTAGATATTTTATAAAGTTTCTTTCTTTTACTTATTTTATTTAACAGATTCACCGTTATCCATGGACTTTTTAATTTAGCTTTAAATATCCTATTACTATAATCTCTTGTCGTACTACTTTCATTGATAATATTGGTAAGGATGTCACAAAATTTATTATAACTACTATCAACATCATCATTCAAATATATACAGGGTGTATATTATGTCTGGAAACACCCAAATATATCCTTTAATAATTTTAAATATAAATTTGAAACCTCTTACAATCGTGATAGAGATTGGGCATCTACTTTTTGGAACAAATGTTTTTGTTATGTCACACCAATGGGGGACGTCCTGCCGAGGGTATCGTGAATATTCTTAATGGAAGCCTATACCTTGTGATACATAATTTTAAAGGTAATAGCTTACTGAAATTGAATGCCACAAACCCGCATCTCAAGGGAATTATTCTATCAGAAAATAGAGCATTTTTAGTATTGAAAATTTACTGATGTTCAACAATGTAATTTTAACATGGTTCTTGCCACAAAATGTGTTACACTAATTTTTTAAGCATTTTTTTTAAATGTTCAATTAAATAAAACAAAAATTTCATTTTAAGCTGGTTCTATTAGCACAAATTTGCCAGTTTTTATTACAGTACAATTATGGAAATACTTATGTTATTGATTTCTTATTACAAATAAAAAATAATGTATGCTGTTAGAAAAGTCTTACAACAAACGTTTTACCTGCATTTGGTGTCAAAGCAATTGTTCGAACTGTGTTCCTTCTACGGTTTGACAATGAGCCAATCTTGTGTAAAATGATTCGACAGAGTTGCCTAACATTTCTTCAGTTATCAAAGCAATCTCCTCTATAATCCTGTTTCTTAGGTCTTCCAAATTATGAGTCTTTCTTCTATAAACATTGGATTTTAAATGACCCCATAGGAAATAATCGATTGGTGACAAATCCGGAGATCTTGGAGGCCATTCGATTTCTCCCTCTTCGGCCAATCCATTTATGAGGAAACCTTAAATCCAAATACTCTCTTACCTGTCTCCCATAATGGGGTGGAGCACCATCCTGCTGAAACCCATACATTATCAAAGTATTCTCCTGATGCAATTTGAAATAGCTGGGATTATTTCATTTTGGAGCATATTGTAGTAAAGTTCGGCATTTAAATTTCTATTGATGAAAAAGGGTCCAACAATTTTGTTTACCTAAAATTCCACACCATACGTTCAGTTTTTGTGGTTGCTGTGAATGGGACTCAGTAATCCAATGTGGTTTTCACTAGCCCAGTAACGGCAATTGTGCCTGTTAACATTGCCATTTAGGAAAAAAGTTGCCTCATCAGAAAATAGTATGTTGGTCAGAAATATCTCTATTGTCATCACATTTGCGCATCACAAGTTCACAAAACTCAACTCTTCTGTCGTAATCATCCTCACTTAACTGTTGGACTAAATGAACTTTAAATGGTTTGTATTTATTAATTTTCAAAATCTTACTCACAGACATAGGGTGCATATCATGTTGCTGTGCAGCTTTTCTGAGCGATGTATGTGGGTCTTCAATAAATGTTTGCAAAACATCTAGTGCATGTTCTTCATCTGTTGCAGATTGTATCCTACCCGACTTTGGCCGATTACGTACACTCCCTGTCATTTCAAAACGCTCAATAGTTTTTGATATTGTTTGAAACACTTATAGGATTCCTTTCTGGGAAAGTGTCATTAAACAAATTACAAACTTCCCGATAAGATCTTTGACGATCGCCATATCCTCGCATCATCAACAGAGTAATTCGTTCTCTTTCAGACAATTCCATTAAAATGCCAAATAAAAAACTGAACTACTGTAATTAGATAACTTGTTGACAGCAAATGCTTCAGAGACACTGATTAACTCGACAGGAATGATATGACCTTTGTCCATTTGTAATTCCCAAGCTTAGACCTGTCTAGTGAAAAGCTCCATGCTCAACAAACTGAAACCTGTAGACCAGATGATTAATAACACAATAATGTTTCTCATAGGCTAGTGACCTTTGTCCTCTTTAAACCTTCCTGCTGACTGGAAAACACCAAGTACAGATTCATAAGTAATCAGAGAAAGTGACTCATAAGTTTTATTCATTGTAATAAAAAACTGGTAAATTTGTACTAATAAAACCAGCTTAAAAATAAATTGTTTATTTTATTTTAATTGAACATTTAAAAAATGCTAAAAAAATTAGTGTAACACATTTTTGTGGCAAGAACCATGTTAAAATTACATTGTTGAACATCAGTAAATTTTCAATACTAAAAATGCTCTATTTTCTGATAGAATAATTCCTTTGAGATGCGGTTTGTGGCATTCAATTCAGTAAGCTATTACCTTTAAAATTATGTATCACAAGGTATAGGCTTCCATTAAGAATATTCACGATACCCTCGGCAGGACGTCCCCCGTTGGTGTGACATAACAAAACACTGTTTCCAAAAAGTAGGATGCCCAATCTCTATCACGATTGTAAGAGGTTTCAAATTTATATTTAAATTATTAAAGGATATATTTGGGTGTTTCCAGACATAATATACACCCTGTAATGTTCCAATCAACAAAATTTAATTTAGATTTAACTGATTCAAAACTAATAGTAGTTTTCCGTGACTCAAGCGTATTTATATTTCTATTTATTTTACTTGTACTTGCAAACCTAAGTCCCAACAAACAATGATCAGTCAAACCAAGGTCAAACACAGCAGAGCTATAATTATTTATGTATCTATTTGTTATAAAAATATGGTCTATACAAGATTCGGTGTTTTTAGTTATTCTAGTTGGTGAATTAATTAGGGATACAAATCCATTATTAGATAGAAGATTATTATAATTTTGTGATTCTGATGTATCTACTAACAAATTTAACATCTCCAATTAAAATAACGTTATTTGGTAATTTATTAAGAAGCTGTGTTAATTCGACTAAAAACTGATTTACTGAATAAAATTGAAATCTATACAAACACAATAATTTAAAGTAAGTATTATTAATTTTGATGTCAAGAAGTAAAGCATCAGCTGTGACCATATCTAGATGAAGTTGATTAACGTTGAATGCGCAATCAATAAAACAAACAATACCACCTGCTCTGTACTGATTATTGCATTTAGCGAAAGCTTTAAAACCTGCTATATTGTACAATTTTAATTCGTCAGAACTTATCCATATTTCACTTAAAATTACAAAGTGGGGCATTTCTTTAATATTATTAAGTTCTACAATAAAGCTATTAAAATTACTCCTCAAACTTCTTATGTTGGTATAAACTAGGTTAAAATCGTCTTTACATCTTACTGGACCGAAAAAGTCATTTAAGTTAACATTATCGGGCATATTTCAAACAACAATACACAAAATATCTACAGATTATTATAATGAAAACAGAAAAACACAACACAGTTTACCCACTCAAGAAATCTATTTATATGTACTGTCATACTATTTAATCTTAACAAAATCATCATAACTGTTTATTTTTATACATTTTTCTCCAGCCGATTTCCTTATAAAAAATTTCCCATCTCTGACCCATACGTAGGCATAACCAGCCTCCTTGGCCTTTTGATTGAGTTTAGCTAAAAGTAGTTTATTAGCAGGCGAAAGATGTTCGTTGATGTAAACTTTTTGCGAACGTAACGATGGATTTACCTGGTTAGCAGTTAGCGTTTTCTTCTCCCGGAATTTTGTGAGAATGATATCCCTGGTGGACCTGCTTGAGAATTGTACCACGATTGAGGGGTTGCGATCTTGTTTGAAAATGTTGGCTTTGGGTACGGGGAAGGGGGGCATGCATAGGAGTGAGCACCCCCATTTTGAAAATAATTTTTTCCCCCTAATTAGTACTATACACTCCAATTTACAGAATTTTGATACTTGGGCTATAATTCTTTAAATACGAGTCTGAAGTTTTCAAATTAACACCCTGTATATTGTTTTTCAATGATACTATTAAGAAACATTTAATTTCATATATATCAAATATTACACACTGTGCGGCGCCACAAGTCACACTGTCTGGTTAGAAGACACTTGCCTACTATCGGATCAAAAAGTACAGATACCCAAGTTAGAGTGTTATAAGTTACAGTGTACCACAAACTAATTAATGGAGCTAAATTATGGAAGTTGCATTTAACTTAAGGATGTTTATTTCTGCATCGCCCTCAATGGTTTACATGTTCCAACGAGCATGCACCAGCCACAGCAAATTAACAAAATCTATTTAACTAAGTTAAAGTGGTGTTAAAAAGTATAGTTTTAAATCGTGTTTATAAATTGCCTCTAAAAGAAAAATAATGACTATAAACTCAGTAACGTGACCAGTGCTGAAATTTTTAACCGAACTCGGTTCAGAATATAAGTTAAAATGGTTTTCAAACAACTGGTTTGACAACTGTATCCATATAGTTCAAAAATTCTAAAACTACATACTCCAAGTTAGTACTCTTGTACATATCTTTTATAAAACTTTGGTTTTAATAGGATTACAAGTTTTCCTGGTTATGAATGTTCAAAATTGTAATTTGGTTGAAAAGCACCAAAAGAGGAACCTTTTTTCATTCTTACTAACATAAAAACTTAAATTTAATGTTTGTAAACAATTTGATTTATGTCTAGACTCAAAAATAAACTACATAAAATTTAATTTAACTCCTGAAAATTTTGCTGAACTAGTTAGTTTGTGGCAAGAGGAGTGTCCAACAAACGGCCATGCTTGTTGCTATGACAGCGGTGCTGATGCACTGTGGCTGACTCACATACAAACAGAAATGAATGTTTCTACACTTCTAATGTCTTGTCTTGACGTCTGTAACTAATACTGAGATTTTGAGGTTATGTCATAGTCTGATTTTGTTTTTAAATAACACACATTCATAAAAGGTTAAGTATAACCAAGCAATTTGTTAATGATCTCTATTGAAGGTACTAATAAAAAGCAAATCCTTTTCAATAAGGTTTAAACATTGGTGTTTACAAAACAAGGACTACAGATTGAATGATGTTGGTAGGGCCTAATTAGTTTCTTTTTCTAAATTTATGTTAAAAATAACTTTTTTTATAAAAAAAATAACCATACTATTTAATTTAATTTTGTATTTTTTAAGAGAAGACTTAGTTTTCTTTATATTTTTACTAATAAATAAAAAAAATTGTATAACTTTGTTGCTTTTAATAAAATGTTGTAAGGATTGAGGTTCTAAATATTGTAACAACACAATTTAAATATTGGTTCTGGAGGCTAAACTATTATACAACTTCAGACTGTTTTTCTTTAAGTATTATTGTAATATCCCAGAACAGGATACCATTGCTATTAATAAGTGCTAAAAGACGAATATTTTTGCTAAAATATCTGAAGAGCTTGTAGTATTATTGCTAAAAAATTTTCATCTCAGCTTAAACCCTGCCTTTCAGTGACGAACACTTTTGAGGAGGTGGTACTGACAGTGCCAAGGTTACCTCTCTTGGTACCAAGCACCCTTTTGGTGTTTGTGTAGTGTTCATTCAAATAATTCATAACTTTAAAAATAAACATAATGAGATATTTCTTTTATTATGTGGGGGGGGAGGTATCAGGCTAAAAACTTGTAATATTTATTCAAATAATAAAAAATGTTATATAAAAAAATATTTAAAAAAACTTTAGAATACATTTTTTTATTTTATGATTTTAATTTATTTGTATGCATCTGTTTTATTATTCCTTATGTACATGGGAACAACATACCAAATAATTAAAACTACGTATCTGTTGTATAACTGAGTAATGGTTTTTTGATAACTGAGTTTTAATTTTTTTTCAAGTTTGGTATTTGTGTAGTATTCTACAAAATAATTTACACATTAAAAAAAATAAATATAATGGGATGATTTTTGTTTTATTATGTTGGGGGAGAAAGTAGGATTGACATAATATTTTCTATGATAGTAAAATATGAAGAAATGTTTAAATTAAAATTTTTAAAAAAATTATTTTTTTAATGTATTTATTACATGTTGATAAAGAAAAATTGTAATTTTTTAAATCTTAATACATTTGTATGCAACCTTTTCATTGCTCTATTTAAGTATAAACAAGTATATCTTATCAAATTTCAAAAAATGTAAGTATCTATAATACTGAGAATGACTTTTCATACATAGGTATTAGTGCAAAATATTGAAAATCTCCACTCTCATAAAAGTTGTCTCTTATATTTGACAAATAACTTTTACCAGCTGTAAAAAATCAAATTAAGATAAATAATCTATTTTTATATGACTTATTATCTATAAAATGAGACTAAGTACAAAGCCATATCTCAACATTTAGTTAGAGAATAATAATTATTCAAAAAGATGATCAAGTCGGCTCTCTGCACTTTTTGGAAATACCTGTGGGCCGATCACATCGGCTCCTGGCACTCAAAAGGGTTAACCATGAGATGGATTGGTAATTGAAAAATGTTCAAATAAATACTTTTAACATAAACATATTGGTATAAAATCATTTTATTTATGAATATTATAAAAAATAATACAAAGGAATGTAATTTTATAACATTCTAATATAACAAATAACAAGAAGTAATATAATCTGAAGTATTCTATTATAGTTTATGGATAAATGTTAGAGAAACTGAAACATTGATTTCCAAATAAACTTTTTACATAATTATGTGTCAAATTATCTTCACAGCTTTAGAATGGAATCTGATGAGTAGAATTATAAATGCACAAGTCTTATTATCACAAACAGGCAGTTGTACAAATGTACAGTAATGAATTTAAAAGTACTTATAATGCAAAAATATTCCCACACTCAGCTTTGAGTAATTCGGAATATAGAATAATATTGTTTATTGAATAAAGAATCACATAGTATCATTATTTTCCATTTATCCCTGAGCTAGTGAGCACTGAATTTTTGACAACTAAGTAAGGTATTCCTGTACTGACAAACTGCCTATTACTCGAAGTGCAAAAATCTGTTTTTAATTTTAGAAGTTTTGGTTTAAAATGGGTACCATTTGACAAAAAATAAAATGCCCTAACAGATTTACATTCTGGAACATCAAATCAGGTGGATGGCTTAAATTGCACTGTTGCCAGTTAGTGCAGTTGTGTGGAATAAAATAATGAAGCAAGCATTAACCCTTTGCGATTGGCATTAAACTTGTATGATTATCCTCTCAGATCAGCTGGCCCACAAGGATGGCCATGGCTGTTCTCTGCGTCAGGTCATTGACATATGACCATGTCCTGTCCCTCAGCCCGGCAGGCCTTGTTTTGCAGTTCAGGTCGTCAGGCCACTACGTATGCCCTACTGTATTACACAGTTATAAAACTCAATTCTTATCCAGGTTAACTGGAAAGTGCTGCAATCTCTCGGTCAAATAACAGCATAATAAATATTTCTCTATTTACATCACATACCATAGTAAACATCGTTCAGAAATTTTTTATACGACCATCAGTCCCTGTAGCTGCACTATAGTATATCCTATCTACTTCTTAAATATTGGTGCATTTGGTGGAGACGATGCTCAAAATAAGAAAAAGTTTTTCATTCTGTGATACTAGAGACAGACTGATTGTATTTTTATTCAGCAAATAAATATATTTTTAAAACAGATCAACCTATCATTTAATTATATATTACTTGGTTTGTTTAAAAGCAAACAATAAAAAACCAATTGATAAAGTTTTAACCTTGAAGCTAATAAACTTTGTAAATTATTTTAGAATTTAATTTCAATCTGTCATTTAAAGAGCCGAAGGTCAAATACTGCTATTTAAATCTGAGTAAAAGTGAGCATGTCAAAAGCACTTGTCTCTTAATTTTCTGTCAGTAGAATCATCATTTAAATTTATGATTATCAGTTATATTGCATCATCCATCACTATTCCTTTATCCAGTCATCTGAAAGATTTTCTATATGACGGACACAACTACCTCAGTTTGCAGTTGTTACATTTTTTATTGACTCATTTGAAAGTCTCTCCATATCTCTTATCGTAAGTTTTTTTTCTCTGCTACTTCTCTTTTTATTAGAGCCAATATTAATTCAATGGGGTTGTACTGGCAGCGGTGAGAATGCAATTGCACAAACTCATGATCCCAACAAATGAACAAAGATTTCATTTCACAGTGATAATCTGAGTATGTTTTTGGACTGGAATATCCACTTACATTCTGGTATGAAACCGTTTCTACCACCTGTGTAACAAATTACGAGGTGACACCTTTTTCCAATTGGTACAGTCATGATGACTTTAACCAGTTCCAAGACCTTAAAGAACCAAGAGAAGATGAAAAAACAGACCTCAACGCCGTAGACCCATCCGTGATGATTTCAATACTTATTCAATACCTGATGATGAGCTTCCCCAAGCACAAGCGCAGGCTCCACCATGTCCACCAACTCAACGACCGCCATCACCACAAGCCCAGGCACCACCATGTCCACCAACTCAACGCCCACCATCTCCGTTTTCGAATGATTCCATAATATATACTTTTTCTATGGTGCTGATATCACCTAGGTATAAAAAAAATCTAACTCTAACTGCAGCAATGTCCGACTTTTCCATAAAGAATTTTTACAATGTTACAATTTTTGTACATGAAGCCTAAGTTATGTAATAGGCATAGAGTGGATTGTATACTATCCATGTAACCAATAATTTGGTGTCCCAGATTGTAGTTACTTTTTACCCAATTCTTTTAACTTCTTCCTTTTTTGTATACATATAAATAAAAGCTTTGCAGCAAACAACTTGTTGACCGATAAACATCCTTTGTTCATAACTGTTACTTGTGTTTTAATGATTATATTTGATATCATTATGTTCTTAAAAGTTTAATGGTTGATGATTTCAAGAAATAAGAAACTCAAACTAAATGAAATACTCATATTTTATCATAGGTTGAATTTTGAGTAGTTGAAAAAATGTGCATATTGTGTAAACAATAGGCCAGTTGAGGATTTTGTAGCAGAAATATTATATATTATTAATATATATATATATAACTATATTTCTTATTAATTAAAGTTTTCCCAGAATGTTGATTTGCATTTTAATTTCATTAAAACCTAAATTAACGCATAAAAGTGTTACTTACATTACTTTTTTAACACAAACTAATGTTAGTACCAAGAAATTGTGTAAACTCTTTTATCTTAAAAATAAATTAGTGGTCCATTTTTGCTGTCCAAGATTGTAGTTTTACCTAATAATCATAATTTTATATATATATATATATATATATATATATATATATATATATATATATCATTTAAATTAAAGTTTTGACATGTACATTTTCTCTGATTAATTGAAATACTTGTCTTCAGTTCACAACCATCTTAAGTGTTAGATTTGATTAGGCAGAAATCTTTAGGTTTTCCATTTTTATGTTGACTCAAGCATTTTGGTTTGTTTCAATGATACTGTTACTTCAATGATTTTATAAATATAAGACTTCTCCTTATATATATAAAAAGACTAAATAGGATTTTTCCGGACATTTGCCATCGTTAAGTGAAACAAGAAAACAGTAACACTACGTTTCGAGATCTGCAATCTGATCTCTTCTTCAGGTAAAGAACTAACCTAATACATAATTACAAACTAGGTTAAAATAAACAAATCTTACTAAAGCGTTGTGGCACGCCTGAGTCAGGAATCACAACCTACATGTTGTATGTCAACTTCACTAACACTAAAGACATGCACTTAATAAAAAAAACTATACAAAACACCAATCATTAAACTAAACTACGGAATACAGGTCACAATATGTCTTCACTCGTCTACTAACCATTTACGACTGACCAGAGGGGGTAGCCAATGGTAATCGTGACGGCCGGCTAAAACAAGATGGCGGAAATACAAGGGAAGGGGAACAGGAATGGGCCCTTTCGTTATTATTATTGGTTCATGCGAGATGAAACTTCTTAAAACCATATTGTGACTCCGCATTGGTTTATTGCAAATATCCGATCCGTTTGATACTTTTGGTATTCTCTTTAGTTCATTTTTTAGAATTGGCAAACCAAAGCGGCCTAATCTCGACTGATGGTTGACTGATTGGTTGGTCTGCCAATTTAATGTATGTTGCCTCAATTAATTTCCTTATTGTGACCAATGCGGAGTCACCAATATGGTTTTAAGAAGTTTCATCTCGCATGAACCAATAATAACGAAAGGGCCCATTCCTGTTTCCCCTTCCCTTGTATTTTCCGCCCCCCCCCCCACCCCCCCCCCCCCCCACCCCCCCCCCCCCCCACCCCCCCCCCCCCCCACCCCCCCCCCCCCCCACCCCCCCCCCCCCCCACCCCCCCCCCAGCGCCGCCTCGTGGGCGAGTAACATCAGTGGGCGATATCATACAAACCTTCTCTGTGTGAAAAATGTATATACATACAAAATTTTCATAATGATCGGTCCAATAAGTTTTAACGATTCCATAAAGACGACAAACACACAAAACATTCATTTTTATATATAGAAGATGAATGAGAGAAAGAAATTTAGGTGAACCCCCCCTCCTTGTAATCCAATGTAAATAACTTGTTGGTAATTAAATAAAGGGTCTTAAATATTTTAATAAAGTTTATGAAAGAAAGAATGAGCAATCTTCAAGTTGGATAAAAATAAAAATTTATTGAAAACGAAAAGAGACAAGCTTTGAAATTCCGAACATAAAATGGTGACGAAGGGGACTACATATACATGGTAACATAAAAAATTCAGCTATGACACTGGAAATATGATTAATTTAAACCAGAAATATTCATACACGTACAAAACAATATAAGAGTAAGGTTAAAATGTAATACTATTAATCATGAACAATTAAATAATATCTCCCTGATGTATGTCTATTTACATTGGAAAAATTCATAAGACTCCATCATTAATGATGCAACCTTCATTAATTAAGAGTAAGTGCCAAAAAAGATTTTTTATTACTCAAATGGATGTGTTGCACAATGTAAAAATAAGAAACATTAGTATACTGATTATCAATACATAAGATTTTGGTGTAGAGGCAGAGTGGCATGTTTCTGCTGCTGCCCATGGAAAAAGACCATGTGATGGAGTTGGGGGTTCAATGCTTGACTTGATGAAATAAACAAGCCTACAATGACCATATGAACCAAATTTAAACTCCTTTCCCAGCTTATGTATGGATAGATGGAAATTTTGTCTGGAATGAATTTTACCTTCTCCACTAAAGATGTATGTAAAAATATGCTCTGGAGATACAGCAGAGGAAACAGTGAACATCCAAAAATGCCTTGAAAAACTAAAAATGGCAGAAATGGATATATAACTCCTGCATACGACCAAAAGTGGTTGGCTAGCGTATGTGTTGGAGAATAATGAGGGAAGAAGGTGAAGTAAAACTACATTTCTGCACCCTGCTGGTCTTTCACCCATATTTTGGGTGTTCACTGTACCTCTGTGGTATCACCAAAATAATATTTTTACATACATCTTTGATATACTTGAATTTATAGGGATAAAATCATGATACTTCTGTGTTCCCTAAATAGTCATTGATCGGCTGAAACGGTTATTCATACATTTATTTGCCTCGATATACTCATCTTGAATGGAGAAGGTAAAATTAATTCCTAATCTATATGAGTACTAACCTTCATACCAAAATTTCATCAAAATCTGAGGTGATCATGTTTATACCCTGTGTTGATTTGATATGGATTGACCCTTAGTCAATACACATTTTTAAATCATTAATTGTAAACATTATAACTATTTACTGTATTTATATTAAGTAATTTACTATAAATATAATCAAAACCTTAAATCCCATGTGATTTATTTGTCCAGAGGCAACATACAATCCATTATTTGAGATGGCCACTGTAGATATGACATTAGTGTGGCCCTCTAAAAATTTTTCTTTTTTAGACTTCCAGTTTTTGATTGCCAACTTGTTTACCCAATGGATAAACAATATGAACGCCATCAGGATGAACTTTCAATCCATTGTGAGGATTTCCTGAAATAAGAAAATTTGTATTCGGAATCTTTACCTTTTTCCATAGGGGCTTGAAGGCAGGCACAATTGAAATAAAATTAAAATTTCTTTATTTGTACAAGCAAAGCTAAAATTTTTGCTAAGACCATAACTTGCTATTTGCAAACATTAATATACATTAAATTAGATAGTTAAATGAAATCATGAAAAGGATGTGTTCTTATTTTGTATAAAACATGTATGTTTCAAACAGTACAAAATAGGGTTTCAGCTGTTTCTAAATTAGGACTAAACAAAAAGATATCAAACACAATATAAATGTATTAACCTTGCATTTAGTGCAGTCATTGAAGCGAAAAATACGGTCTTACCTCCGAATTTTTTTACTGTGAACCGATATTTGCATGAAAATTTTGGAATTAGGTCTCACCTTACCCTTAACTTCAAAAAGTGAAAAATGATCTGAACTCCGCCTATTATTTTTAAGGGGTGTAAACAACCCCTTAATGGAAAAATTCGACATTGAGCCATTTTATCGCTAGAAAAACATGTTTAATTAGTAAGTGGTTTTAAATTTTAAAGTGTTTTATAACACAATTACCTCATATTAAAATCATTTTCAACCCCTTGAACATCTTACAACCCTTGCAAACAACCCCTAAATTGAAAAAATCACACAAAAATACTTTGGTATGATATATAAAAGATTGTAAGTATAGAGTTAGTAATATTTTATATTTTCTATAAATAATTATCAAATTTTTAACCCCCTTTCAACCCTTAAAAAAAACTACCCCTTGATAAAAAAATGGTTTAAAAATGTTTTTTTGATAAAATGAAAAGGATTTAAAATATTATTCCACACTCTCGAAAAATGAATTATCATATTCTTAAGCTTTTCTTCTACCCTTAAAACTTACCCCTAAATTAAAACAGTAAATATATATGATTACATATTATTTTAAAATAATTTAATTTAGAGTAAAAAATTGCCATTTATTGGATAAAATTATTTACAAATTATACAAAATTTACTCAAATGTGTTATATATACATATAAGAAAGTTGGTATGTATTCATGCCTACGTTTCCAAAAATATGAGCCATATTATGTATATATATACACATTACAATAGTTTTTGGGTCTCTATTATACTGCGTACTTTCACATTGCTCCAAATATTCACAGTCCGAAATTTTCAGTTACTAAGTAGAAAAAATTATGATAAGTTTTTTGACCATAACTCCTTCAATTTTTCATGCTATCACAATTTATAAAAAACCATTGTAAAGTTAATTAAGAGAGCTACAACATCCTTCATTGCAATATATAGTAAAAAACCTTTTTCTCAAACGGTGAAGGGTTAAAGGGCTTAAGAGAGGCTGTGATTGCGCTGCCACGCGCTCTTTAAACAATCATATTTCCGTCAATTTTTGTTTTACAGAAAAATCAAAAAATCCAAATTGTTTTGTCAGAAATATACCTACATTTTTCATACCTACACTTTTATTCGTATGTGTCGTCATTTTTGAGATATCATGAAAAATAGGTGATTTTTTTAAAATTTGAAATTTTTTTTAATCGTGACTTTTTTGAAAAATATGTGTCCTGAAGCAGCCAAACTGATACAATCTATTAAAATCTTCATAAATAAAGTTGATTCTAGGCGGAATACGATTACCCCCCAATTAATTTTAATTTTGGTGGAAATGGCACTTATGAAACCCATTGATTTAAAAGAAAAAAAAATTAGATGCTCCTCTTATTTGCAATACAGCTCACTTATTTTACGTGCAAAAGACTTTTTAATAGTGCTCATTTTTAAAAGCTTATTTCAAGCACTATAAAACTCTTTTTTATTAGAATGCCTAAAATGCATCTGCTCGCCGCTAGATGGCATTGACCACATCGATTAAATTTCAGACAAAATAAAAAACGGCTTTGATTTTTTAATATCTAGCTTAATATTGCACTTAGAATACTGTTATAAGTTAAAAAAACAAAATTGTTCATTGTTTTACCATGCTAACAATTGTGTTCCTTATAAAAGTTTCGATAAAACGTATATTTTTGGAGATATTTGCAAAAAACCCCGAGGTGAAAAAACGTGACAAAACAATTGCGAATTTTCAATTGCCAATAACTTGAAAAGTATTGGATTTTTTCGAAAAACGTTATAGATGATTTTTTTTGCTTAAAATTTAAAACCTTCTATCATCGATATCCGAGGTTATTTTGAAAAAAAATAAATTCACTCCCGAGAAGGGGTGGCAACCACCCCCAGGGTGGTTTGCGGAGTTCAAATCCATTTTCACTTTTGAAGTTAAGGGTAAGATGAACCTAATTCCAATTAAAAATTTTATGCAATTCGGTTCACAGTAAAAAAAATTCGGACCAATCAATGCTTCAATGGACTGCACTAATTTTACTTGTTCACACACTCTTTCATACATCTGCTAGCACCACACCTATGCATCTCAGACTGTATTTGCCGTATGCCACAAACTAGGCATTGCTGTCAATTGAAATGAAGTTATGAGAAAAAGGAATTGCATAATCAGTTAGGTAGGTATTTTTCTAACAAAATAAACATATCAAATACTGCATTCCTATGCTAAAGCAATACACACAAGCCACAGTACTCCTGCTCACCCATGGATACAAACTAAAAATATTTTATATACAAACTAGCTGTTTTCCCGCGGCTTCGCACGCGTCTCTTTAAGCTTTGCCCGTATATTTCTTTGCCTTAAAATAGTGTTTGGCTGTTTAATATACGTAACTGTGTCGTAATTGCAGTTTATAATGTGCAGGCGCTTTGATAACTTTTATATCTTGCAGTACGGCCTGGTGGTGAGTTACATCAATGGGCATTGCATATAAACCTTCTACATAGAAAAATACAAGTAAATACAAATTTTCATAGTGATCGGTCCAATTAGTTTCTGAGTCTGTAAAGGGCAAACACAAAAACATTCATTTTTTTAGATATTACTAGCTGTTTCCCGCGGCTTCGCACGCTTTTCGTAAGCTTTGCCCGTGTATGTGCACTTCTGGTTCAAGTGAATTATATTTCAAACGACAATGTAGAGTTTGTATTGTTGCCACCGATAAAGAAAATATGTCAAAATTGTATATTTTATAGTCCTACGTACATGTACTTTATTATAAAGTGGTCTAACATTCAAGCTTTAAGCAGAAATTTATTTTGAAGACAAATATACATCAAAGCTTAACGCCTTCAAATAGTTTTTTCGCTATTTAATATACGTAACTATCTCGTAATCGCAGTTTATAGTGTGCAGGCGCTTTTAAAAAACTTTTAACGTATGCAGTACCGTCTGGTGGCGAGATACATTAATAGGCATAGTATATAAACCTTCTCCATTGAAAAATACATATGCATACTCATTTTTCATAATGATCGATCAAATAGTTTACGATTCTATAAAGGACAAAACACACCAAACATTCATTTTTATATATATAGAAGACTATAAGTGTAGTAATTAAAATTATATATATAAATAATATTTTTGTCGCATTATATATGTTTACAAAGAACAGCTGATTAAAAATTTGAAAAAGACTCTTTCACTTAATAACTATTTGTTTGCTGCAATTGCATTTCTTACGGGTATTTCTGTAACCAGTGGGGCGGAATCCTGAATCGGGGAAAGGGATAACATCAATGGGCATAGCTTATAAACCTTCTCCGTGGAAAAATACATATACGTACAAATTTTCATCATGATCGGTCCAATAGTTCACGATTCCATAAAGGACAAACATACAAACATTCATTTTTTATATATATAGAAGAAGAAGACTAGCGGGCCCGGCGCGCGCTTTGCTTCGCATTTCAATAATTTTTTTGCAAAAGTTGCCCGCGGCTTTGCGCGCAATTTCCCGTTGGAAACAGTACACTATATTCACTTATTCTTTTTCTATCACATTCTAAACATTGCTGAGATAATTGATAGTCGTTCCATCGTGAGCCTCTTGGGCGTATTATGAAGGTATGTACCATATTCCTGCCTCTATCTAGCTGTTACCCACGGCTTCGCACGCAAATCTTAAGAACCGAAGTCCTTATATTACTTAGTAAATTTTTTTTTTTTACTATAATAAATTTTAGATTATTAAATTAGTTATATCTCCGATGCCACGATTGAGCTTGCTTTGTTGTCTCGATCGAGAGAATATGTACACACGGAGTTTTGAGAACCATACTTCTGTCAAAAAAAACAACTAAGGTTGATTTTATAACATTCTTTATATTTGTAGCCAACGTAAGATAGTAATTATGATATCTGCATTGCTCTTCTGATCAAGCATGAGCATGGTTTATATTAAATAAATATTGCAGTTAAAGGTGAATTTTTACGTCAAATTTGAATTGTATTATCTGGATAGTAAAGTCTATGTTTAACAGTGATTGCAGAAACAGTTTAAATAAAATTTGTCGTTTCTCTTAAGCTTACTCTATGCTTTAAAACTATAAGTGTAATATATGTTTACAAAGAACAGCTGATTAAAAATTTGAAAAGACTCTTTCACTTAATAACATATGTTTGCTGCAATGCATTTCTTACGGGTATTTCTGTAACCAGTGGGGCGGAATCCTGAATCGGGGGAAAGGGATAACATCAATGGGCATAGCTTTATAAACCTTCTCCGTGGAAAAATACATATACGTACAAATTTTCATCATGATCGGTCCAATAGTTCACGATTCCATAAAGGACAAACATACAAACATTCATTTTTATATGTATAGATTTTAGAACCATAATTTTGATAAATATATTTTTTCTTTAACACACAAGAGGTTGTACCTGTGGCAGTTTGCCGCAATTTTTAAAATTTTGTTGTATATTATGATTAACAGTATCAGCACTTTTGAAACCCTTTTTATCTCTTCTATATTTCTTTACAAGATCTTCACATCTGTTGGTTTTTAACTCACTTTTCTATTAAATAATAAAAATGTTGTTGCGACCTACACTCAATTTGGCAATATTCATTGATACGAAAAATGAAATGTATAAATACAACTACTACCTTATAATAAATTCAAGTTAAATTTTCCATGTTGTTTATACATGCTTAAAACATACATGTGGCAATTCATTCACGCTCGACCTCCTGTGTAATCTAAATTTTACGATAAATTTTCATTACTTGTAATATATTTATTTATTCACACAGTTTTATTTGTAAATAATTTAAAGTAGTATATTCTGAGATACAGTTAGACAAACTAATCACATGATTTTTTAGAAGATTTCTTACTGAAGGAGTATTTAAAATTATATAAAGTAAGCTGAGAAAATTGCCTTCACACGACCTCTTCTGTCCAGGAAGGAGGTATGACCTTTCACGTGTTAAAGTAAAAAATCATCTGACTTAAAAATAGTCAGCCATGGTAGCAATTGAAGGAAAATGTCTGCATACCTTCACCGACCATGACCCCTAAAGACCAAAATCACCCTCCATTCCAAGGTTTATATAGCATAATGTATATATGCTACATAACATGGCTTGTGGAAACAATAACTGTTCCAATGTAATTCGTTGGTACAAGAATTTATCTTATGAGTATTTTGGCTGAGTTCATTCGCCAGCTTTTTACACCACTTCATTCTAATATAGTGACCATTTAAACTTTTAAAGATTCACAATTCCTATTTTATGGACCTATTGAAAATGTTTTTTTTTTTGTGGCATACTTGTACAGGGTGGTCAACTCAAGGTGGCCATCATTGGGATCTCAGATAATATTAATTTTATAGCAAAGTTTATTAATTTGGAACTTTACCTTATTTTTAACGCTTATTATAACTACACTGAAAGTTTCAGAAACTCTTTTTCAACAGTTGTTAAAAAGGCATGTAGGTATTTACAAACGAAAAAGTTTAGGTCATTATTTTTAAGTACTTAAATGATTTATGACTTAAAGCAGGTTTTCAAAGTGTTTTCTATCTTCATAAATACACGCATGCATCCTGTGTAAGTCATGTACGGTTCTTACTAATGTGTTATGGTTAATGTGTTGCAAAATGTCCACAGCAATGAAGATGTTCAAAACAAACTCTTTGCATTGCTTCGACATCAGAGACACCTATATTACAAAAGAGCACTGTCTTGTTTACTCAGAAGTCATCTGTTGTAATCCAGATAAAGTCTGTGACAGTGTCAGATTTCAGACGCTGAGTGGAAAGTGAAATGGAGCTTAACTTAACATTCCCATTAAACCAACCCTTTACATCATAGCTATTTTATGTGGAGAGAGTGTGTTTTAGCACATGAGAAAAGGAAAACTTACTTGTTAACCAGTTTATAAAATTAATCACAGACTGAGACTTACAAGTTGTGTACCTAGACAGGTAAAATAATGAACAAGGGTACAACATTTACTTTCTAAAAGATTTACCAAAAGCTATAGTGATATAAAATTGGCAATGAGACAATGGATTCTAAGATATTTACCACACAAAACCTTACCAAGAGGACCTAGCACCTAATCAACACATATAAAAAGCAAAATTTGAGAATTTGATTGTAGGGATAATGATAAATATAATTCTAGATAGAAACCCAAGAAACAAAGCAACAATGTAAGATTTAGAATTCAATTTGTTGTAAATCATTATCTTATTACAGTGCAGTTTTGTTTAACCCTCCATCTGGCCATATAGTAACTTTTGAACTGGCAAGCCCATTTTGGCCGATTTCCAAGGGTTTTTCTTAACTGTTATAAAATGTACGCTTTATGAAATGGTACACTTCTTACATATTTTTGCCAAAATATGAAGAGTTTTAATTGTTTAATATTGAGCTGAAAAAAGCATTCGTACTGAAACAAAAAAATGTCTTGCAAACACCTATGTTACTGTTTTATATGGTAACAGTAAAAATAACAAACATAACTTACTGTTAGCATTGAAAAAATTTAATGTACATAGAACATACAACAAAATACATGTCATATTACTTACATATATTAAAATACAGTTGTATGTAATGAAAAGGATTCACTATGAATAAATTACATAGCCAAATTCAACTTGAGAATAGGAATTTCTTACCATCAAATCCAATAATTGAAAGGAGTTCGAGATCTTCTACATCGACACCTTCTTCATTCATATTACTATGTTATTTGGTTTTTACTAGCAAATTCTTAGTACGTTTCACTAACTATCATAAGTAAGGACAATGAACAGTTAACAAAATGTCATTGTTTATTATTATGATACAACGTTCTTGTTGTCATGGAAACGGCATTACAAAAATGTTGACAATACCAAAGAGATTCAACCAATATCACCACATTAGTACATGGAGTCTTCAATATATGACGTATGAAAAACATTTTGAGTTAGGTCTCGTACATTACATTACTTGAGGTTTTAAGTTGGCCTCACTGCTTCTTCTATGTACAGTACATCAAGTGATGAGGTAGAGCAAAAGGTTAGATGGTATATTTGACAGAAGGCTGAGAGCAAAACTGCTCCAAGACATCGAAGTTGGTATCGATTATTTTTTACTCGTAGTGTGTTTTATATATATATATATATATATATATATATATATATATATATATATATATATATATATATATATATATATATATATATATATATATATATATATATATATATATATATATATATATATATTCCAGGATGATCCTAACAGGCCGAACCCAATATTGTAAATATGTGTATATAAGTTGAATAATGCATTTTCTGTGTAAAATCATTCTTGCTAGACGGGTTTAGAGATTAGAGAAATATAAAAAACTAAATGAATAATGATTGTTTAGCGCTTTCATGCTTTTGGTAAAGATAAGTGTAGTTATACAGATTATAGTTGACCTGTGACCTGTTATTAGTTTCTAGTTGGAAACCAAGTCTTAGTTATAATCAGGTAATAGCTGAATACAAGAGAAGATTGAAAGTGCTAAGAGAGAAAAATATAATAGAATGATTGAAGGGAAGGAGTTATTGGAGAAACTGACATTCTTAAATTGCTCTCGTAGTATTATAATTATCGTATCTCGATTTATTTTTAAGTTTTGAAATATTTAAAATCCCATTTAGACTGTTCTCCAAGCAGAGCCATCCAATGTTATAAAATTTGAGGCAATGGAAAGCTACGAAACCCTCCTCATAACTTAATTAATTACGCATAGGGGAATAATGCCTATACAGTTTGGAGTTACGTCTATACGGTATCCTTACAACGTGTATTATTGTGTATTAAATATAAAAAATAAACTGATATTCCGGTCTAGTAAAGAAGACGTTAGTGACTTAATCGCTCTATTCTATTGATGACTTTTTTTATATCTATAATATTGCCATAACTGTTAGTCTTAAATAATAATTATAATACCTTTTTTATCACTCTTATGTATATATTTTATGACATGCATACAAAATAAATGAATCAATTTTAATATTATATATAATACTTGCAGTTACTATCTGCTTCGCACGCAATTTTCTGTTGAAAACCAAGACACTTAAATCACGTATTCTTTTTCTATGACATTATAAACACTCCTGAGTAACTTATAGTCACTCAAAGTTATTCCAATCTTATGATCCGTTTTAGATTTAAGTTTAAAAAACAGTGTTTTGGGACCCTGAAAATACACAGATGTGAGAATACTACTTCGGTAGTAAATCGTCTACTTTCGGCCATTGCAATATACATACGGCCTTACGGCCTAAAGATATTTCTGGTGCCACAGTTGAGTTTGTTTTGTTGGCAAGAAAATATAAAAATAGCCTATAAAGGTCCGAAAAACCTACTTCTTAAAAAAAGTTGTTGGTTTTTTAAGTCTTTAAATCTGTAGAAAAAGCTAGATAGTAACGTTATCTTTAATTCCTGAATTACACTAATGATCAAGCCCCACAGACTATTTTACATAAGTCTGTTACATATACAAAAATATCTAGTTACAACAACAATGTAATACAGCTAATCTTTATTAAAATGACTAATTTTAAGGGGACTCGGACAGTAAAAATTTGGTAAAAAATTACGTTTTCATTTTTTTATTTATTTTTGTAGACAATTTTCTTGTGAACATTTTGATATACAACACTTTATATTTGAAATTTTATTAGCACTCGTAAAAAAATAAATTCGAAAGTGTGTTTACGTAAATATGGCAAGGCAACAACACCTCATAGCTGAGCAACGCAACTTATTTGTTATAGTACTCATTACTTTATCAGTAAAGGAGATGATGCCTTATGGAGCAGATGTCCTAATAGACAAATTAGAGTGTATTGGACACATACAAAAGCGGATGGGTACTACGCTACGCAAACTAAAGTCCGATAATAAGTCCATAAAACTTGCTGATGGTAAACCACTGAATGGTAAAAACCGCCTTTCATCAAGTGCTATAGACCAGCTCCAGGCCTATTATGGCCAAGCCATAAGAAGGAGCAATACAGTTGAAGAGATGAAGCAAGGAATATGGGCTTTATTTTATCACAAGTCATCCAGTGATGAAAATTATCAACATGGTCTTTGCCCAAAAGGCGCTGAAAGTTGGTGCAAGTATTAACGATCTCTTGTAACTGGTGAGACATACAAACATAAAAATAATATCCCCTCAGTTATTATGGAGTTTAGGAGCCTGTCAGATCCTGATCTCTTGAAAAAGTGTTTACACAAAAAGACCCAAAACCCTAACGAAAGAGTAAGTGAACATTATTATGTGGGGATATGAATGCTCATCACCCATACTGGGGAGCAATTACTTCTAACACAAGAGGAAATGATATTTTTCATGAATATAACAATTCATTATGTTGCTTAATAATTATCACAGTCACACTACAATGCTCTCCTTAAACCACTTCTACCCTTGATTTATCTTTTGCGTCACCAAATATGAATGCTTTACTGGTAAAATGGGAAGTATGTAAGGACTCTATGGGTAGTGACCACTTATCTATAAGTTTACAATTTAATATGTCAAGTCTTACATTTAAGTATAATCCTGATTTTAGTAATATCAATAACAATATACTTAATTTTTTTTAAGCAAACTGGCCATTTTCCACTAAGACTATTGAATCAAAAATTAGGGAGCTACAACCAATCTATCTTAAACATAAAATGAGAGAACTCTATAATATTATTACACAGTCTAGTGAAGTATCTATTAGCAAAGTTAAAACTCCCATAAATAATTTAAGCCAAAACCATGGTGGACAGACAATTGTTCCCGGGCTATTGCCCAAAGACGGCTAGCATTCACTTCATTCAAGAAACAAATGAATGCAGTTACCGTGCATATCAAATAGCTCAATTAAAGGCTAGAGAAGAAATCCAATTGGCCAAGAAATTAAGTTGGGAAACCTTATATTGGTTAAAAAAGATCAAGTACATTTGCTTTGAAAATAGTGAAGAAGTTAAAGGGTAATACATAACAACGAGGAATTCTATGAGGGTTTCATGAAACATAATTCCAGATTACGTATCCCATGTTTGAAATGCAATGCATCGGAATGAAATTATATAGATCAACAAATTACCCTTTAGAAACAAGCTTTACGTTAAAAAAATTACAACTAACTTTTAAAAGTAAAAAAAAGAACACATCACCAGGCCTAGATTGATTTCTTATAAAATGATTAAATATTTGCAATTCAATTCCCTTATTATGCTCCTAGAAAGTTTCAATGGTGTCTGGAATGGATATACTGACATTCCTACATCTTGGAAACACATCAAGGTCATTGCCCTATTTAAACTTTCTAAAGATAAAAATTTGGAGGAATCACACAGACCAATTTCCAGTGGTTTCTTGCTAAGCTAAGATTTTTAACTCAATGATAAATAGATTAAATAGATTAAAAAATAGATTAGAATGACATAGAAAAACTTGATATAAGTCCTAGCTCTCAATATGAATTTAGAAAACTGAAAGGTTACGATTTCATTTGGTACGAAGCAAAACGTACCAAAAAGATTGTACTTCTCAAAAAGTACGGTAACGATCTGTTTATACGAGTTAATAAAGCCCGATGGTATAAAGAGGTTGTTGAAACGATGCCAAAATATACATGGTTCAAAAATGTTGAAATGAAAAGATGGGAAATAATCAACATTCTAAGATTAAGATATATATAAAAACCAATATAAATAAAAACCTATATACTATTGGTTAGAACTTCGCTCCACTATGTCTGAGGTGTACTTTAGGTCATAGTGTCACTTTGGAACATGTGTTTTTGCGTGCCCTGCTTTATGACCATGCTAGAAGCCAATGTTTAAAATTAATTAAGAATGAGTATGGGATGTTTTTTTTTTTCAAAACTTAGCTAAAATTCTACAGTCAAGCGATCTAGTGA
Organism: Homalodisca vitripennis; assembly: GCF_021130785.1. NCBI lineage: Eukaryota > Metazoa > Arthropoda > Insecta > Hemiptera > Cicadellidae > Homalodisca > Homalodisca vitripennis. Next base: position 172,639,507 of record NC_060210.1, read on the forward strand.
TTTTTAAAGAACTACTTGAATATTTCCAGATAACAACATATTCCAGGTAACAGAAATGTAATCTGGATAAGGTGTTTCATCCAAGGAAGCATGATGGACCCTTAGCGAGAAGTTATCCTAGATCCTTTATGTATGGTGATTCCTTTTGCAATGGTCACGGGCTCACAACGTTCGATTAAATTGAAGTCACAGAACTAATGGTACTTGAGTCATATTAGTAACCTGTCTCTTCGTCTTAACTCTTTCAGCCACTTCAAATAAATAATATCCCATCCTACAGTGTCAAGGCAAATAATTTAATAAACATAGTATAAGTAACAAACAGGAATATCCAAAATAAACTAAATATTTTGCATTCGTCACTTTTGTCATCTAATGTAAAAGTTAGATAATACTATTGTCATAACTATTTGCATCACATTACTGTAAATAATATTTTGTTCTACTAAATACTAAATTCATGAATAAATCTGTTACAATGAATAGCAATTTAGAATAAAAATATGTGAATATATTATTCTGATGTCTAATTTCAATAAACATTGAATCACAAAAATTCTGATATCTAAGCAATATTAGTGATGGGAGAATCGAATACTTAAAAGAATCGAATACTGTGTTTTCAAAAGCACCCTTGAAAAAGTATTCGAATGCCTTTTCTAACATAGCAGTCGATACTTGTAAAATAAAATGAATTTTTGTTTACAAATGTATTTATTAATTGAATATGTGTACAATTATGCATTTTGATATATATATATATATATATATATATATATATATATATATATATATATATATATATATATATCTAAACCCTCCAACGAATACATTCATATGAATACGAATACAGCTCTGCAATACTTTATTTAAATTAAATACTATTACTCCAAACGAATGAATACTGTATGTTTGAATTCAATTCTCCCAGAGAAATTGTATTCATTTCAAAAATACTCGAATTTGTTTTGAGGTAATCGAACATGTGAATACTCTGGCTGTATTCGAATACTTTTCGATTCTGTATTCGATTCTCTCATCACTAAGCAATATTCATGCCAAATTTCATCTTAATGCGATATTGAGTATCAAACATCTGAAACTTCGAACTTTGTAAATATTCAAACATTATTCTTCACAAATTTTTGCATTTATATTGATAGGATAAGACAGCATGGGCAACCTTAATACCATTTAACTATTATATTCTTGTCTGCTGACATCTAGCTAGATATAAAAAAATCGTACACTGTAGCCTACATGCAGAACAGCAGGAAGACAACTGCTTTACTCAAGTAACAACCTGAAAAAAGTACGTAGTTTGATATTGATACAGTCGAAAAGACTTTTCAATACTGGATTGTGGTAATTGCATTGCGTGGGTTTGGTATTTTAGTTGTAATAGGAATAGTTAATTAAAATGAATGCGGACAATAAAAAGGCTAAAACAAATAAGGCCAAAAGTGTTAGTGGGGACGAAGTGTACAATTCCTTTCAGACTTTGAGAAATGAGCAGCGTACGTTAGCAAACAAAATATCAGAATTGGAATACGATCTAAATGAACACAAGTAAGGTTATGTCTACTATTAATGTTTATTATGAGTAAAATTACTTTTATTTGTGCCTAGTTTTCTGTTAAGTACTCCGATGCTGCTTTGCAAATCACTTTTTGTCAGGTCAGTGTTAGCTTTATGAATTTTAAGACAAAAACGTGATACTGTGAAAAGCATTGTTGTCCTAATTAAGATAGAGGTAGTCTAGTCTGTGAACACGTTAACATTTGCATATTAGCACATTGATTGTGGCAGATAACTAACAAGATAGAAAAAGGCGTAGCATAACAGTGTGACAAACAGAAAAGGGTTACTAGTCATTACTGGTAACATTGACCCCAATTGAGACTTAATATTTATGTAACCTAACTATTGTTATTTGATCTGTACTAATTTAAAATATCCTAACTTGTTATCAGTGAAGTTAGTGGTGCAGTTGCCAATAACAATTTCTACATTATTCATGTACTTTGATCATTTTCCTGTACAAAATTAGCCTATATGGTTGTAAAGGGAGAAAATCACAAATAACTACATGGATTTTAGTATTAGAAATAGAAACGACATTTTGTAATTATATTTTTAGGTAATTGTCACATTAACTTTTGCCGGAGCGGCAAAATACGAGTTTTGCTTTATTAACTTATTGGAATCGTCCTACAGAACAAAACAAGGTTTAACGGCGTGGAAATGAGAAATAACGAAGTTCTAGAACATAAGAAATGGAACAACTGTTCAAGCACAGAGTAATATTTCCATGTTCTACATCCACAGAGGGCATCACGTGACCTTTTTTGACCATTATTCAACCTCATGATGACGTTATCGGTTGTGGCGCCATCTTTGCAAACCTAAATGAAAAATAAGGTACTTTGGGATCATACCGACCACACTAGTATGAAGAACACAAAAATAGAAATTTATAGAAACAAACATGATAGAACGAAAAAACAACTCTTCAATTACAAAATTACAAACTTACAAGCATTTCCAGGTATTGTGATCGCTGTTATCTTATCTTTCTCGAGAATCCTGATTACGGCAGGCCGCGCGGCATCACGTGATTTGCACGGTACATAATTGCCTTTCCATTACAATTCAATTTATATTTCTGATTAGCCCCTCTAGAATTTGATATTTTACTGATAGGTACTATCTCGAGGGATGTTTTTCTTTCGTCGACATCAGCGCAGGGCAGCACCGAAGGTGCTGTCAATGCCCGCGCTGATGGCCGGAGGCACTCGCATTTTGGGTGGCGGAATGTGATCAAGAATAAAAACAAGTTTTTAGTGTTTTTTTAATAAAGAGTTTAGTTTGGTAAATGTTTGTTTTTGTTGAAATTTTGTGTTTGGAGAAATGTAGAGGTAAAACACGGAAGTACAACAAAGCGATGCACCAGCTGAACGGGCGGCGAGACTCTGCAATCACGTTATCTACTAGACGCTCGACTTTGACCTCTGTCTGAGGATGGGGAGGGGTTTGCGATAAGACAATTCCTGTTTTATATGGACGAAATATTGTTCTACGCTAATCTAGTAATCAGTAGAAACGAAATATGAAATAACGATTCATGTCTGGGTGTGGTCGGTATAATCCCAAAGTACCAAAAATAATAATGAAATAAGCAGAATTTTGATCCAAATGGACAATGTTTTTCTTAAATTTCGAGCTACAAATTAATTAGTTGTTATCGCTTTGAGACGAGTGCCTCCGGCCACCGCGCTGATGTCAACGGAAAAAAAACATCCCTCGAGATAGTACCTATCAGTAAAATATCAAATTCTAGAGGGACTGATAAGAAATATAAATTGAATTGTAATGGAAAGGCATTTATGTACCGTGTAAAAAACTTAATAAATCATGAATACCCCTAATGTAAATATATAAATGGACATTAATAGAGAACACTTACCATTAGTGTGCTCCACAGAATGTACAGAAACTAAATAATCTAGTTTCGGTTGAAATGTAAACTCTTAAGATGCCTAACAAAACACTCCGACACACCAATTTACTACAATTGGTCAAACTAGTGGATGGTTAATCCATGATCATCATGCAATCACTCGATCCAAACCACAGTACATGATATCTAGTGAAGCACTCACTTCTGCCCCAGAGCGTCCAGATAACAGATACGCTATCAGTCCCAGCCGCAGATAATATTTACAGATATCCAGACACAGCACACAATCAGAACATTAAAACATTAAGAACTTAACTATTTATTTATATTCTCTTTAAAATCATGTTATTTGTCATTTGCACGTCCCTCTAAAACCATATATATTTTTTGTTCAGGAGGATGAGCAGAATACGTTGATAACGTCAAATTTGTGATTTGCCAGGTCGGCCTTTAATCTTATAATTTCCCCAGAGTGTGCTGTGGTCTAATACAGCTTCAATAACCGTCCCGTGTAGTAGCGTTCACTGCCTTGTGGACAACTTTGGCATTGATCACTCGACTATCGTGGCAAGTTAAATCTCATATTGTCATTTAGTAGTGTTTGAGTGTGGATTACTTGATCAGTTAAAATATTAGAAAATAATTTATTAATTGGTTGGTACCATGTTTTTCAGAGTGAGAGTGTGAGTTCGCCATGTAATCATTTGTTGTTTTTAAATCAGGAAGCTGATATTGTTATATGACAAGAATTTACCTGGTGGTTTTAAGTAGGCTAAATTGTACAATTGTGCAAAAATTAGGAAATTATTGTTGTTAGTTTTCTCCTTTTATCAAACAGAGTGGCCATGAAACCAGAATAAGCCAGGAATTTAACACACCGGAAATAAGTTGGAAATCTTGCTGTAGAACAAGAAAAATCTCAAAAACAAATTTTCCATCATTAAGAACATATAAAAAAATAATTAAGATATAATTTGAAAGTTCTTAGAATAAGGACTTGATTAATTTCGAAACATGGTATTTTACATGAAGTCTGTGAAACTATGGATGAAGATTGACATATGTTCTCGTTGGCCTCTACTAGTATAGTGGAGTTTATCTTGGTTAATTCTAGAAAGGGTAGAAAACAAATGGTAGTACAAGGTAGAGACAAATCGGATCTTAAAAATGTTACAATAGGGGTACCACAAGGTTCAGTGTTAGGGCCTTTTCTGTTTGTAGTGGCTGTGAATGACTTTGCACACAATATACCATGTTTTTCTGTACTATATGCTGATGACACCACCCTAGTGAGTAGCAATGAAAAAAATAGACCAGTTATTGATAAATCGTAGGAGGCTGCTAGATGATGCAAATGAATGGTTCAGATCTAATTCTCTAGTTGTAAACCGTGATAAAACAGAGAATATATGTTTCTCTCTTGATAATAATAATTATGATGATTTAAATTTTAAACCTGTAAAACTTTTAGGAATATATTTGGATAGTAAGCTAAGCTGGGTTGTACATGTGCAAATGATGTGTAAAAAATTGGCAAGAGTCATCTACTTACTTAGAAAATTAAGATTCTGTGTTAGCATGGATATGCTCATGACAGCCTATTATGCCTTCTTTAATTCAGTTTTAATGTATGGAATTTTGTTATGGGGAAATAGTAGCGCTGCTCAAAAAGCTTTTATATGGCAAAAAAAGGCGCTAAGAGTTATTAAAAGTTTACCTGACAGAACTTCTTGCAAGCCCCTTTTCAAAGAATTGCAAATTATGACTCTGCCAAGTATGTATATATATTCATGTTTATTAAAATGTAAAGAAAATTTAGAAACATATCAGCTCAGACAAAATATACATAATTATAATACAAGGAACAAAGGCAAGCTAGATATGGTAAATTTTAGGCTGGAAAAAACTAAGAAAAGTCATTTATGCATGGAAATTAAACTTTTCAACAACTTGCCTGATAATGCATGGAGAGTTAGTATTGTCAAGTTTAAAACTTCTATTAGTAGTTGGTTAAAGGACAAAGCCTTTTATTCAATTGACGAGTATTTGTCCTGTGACACTAGTGAAATAAAATTTTTAGTCGACTTTTTCTATCTTTCTTGTTTCTTTTAAAGTTTATTTATTATTTCTCATTGGACAAAGCCTTTTGATGAGCATTTGTCCTGTTTCAATTTTGACGCCACCGTTACAAATTTGTTAAGTTGTTATTTGTTTTATTCTCTGTTATTACTTCTTATATATTCTATTTATTGTTGTTATGTTATGAACTTATTTATTGTAGTTGTACATTAGTTTTTAATTATTTATTTATTTTATTATAGGCTTATTGAACAATTTTGTATACAAGAAATTAAGGAATTTGGTATTGGCTAGTTATATGAATATTCTGACGATGTCAATTGCATTTATATATGTTTAAAGACAAATAAAGAATCTTGAATCTACCTCAATGTCGTGGCAAGCCTCCCGATCACGTAACAATCCATTGGATAATGAAAGACAGACAACCAACCGTTCGGGCCTCGGCCACTACACAAAATGGTAAAGCGGCAGAGCGCTAGTGGCTGTCATACAAGAAGTGTTTTTGTGGTTAATTTTTATTCAGTCACTGAAATGGAGTCTCCAGATAAAGTTGTCAAACTCTTATTTTTGAGGGAAATTATTATTTTGAAACAAGAGTTTGGTAGATAGGTTGGACCGGGGCCTAAAATGTAGAGTATTTACCCTATAAACAGGCTTACAGTTTGGTTCGGTGAATATTATCATCTGTTTGATGGTTTGATAAGAGATACTATCTGGTTTTTTTTTTATTACACCAGAATGTCAGTTGGATTTTTACCAGACCTGGTAACACGTTATGGAGAAGAAAATAGTGGGCTTGCGACAAGTAAAGCCAAGAAGGGGGTGTTTGGGTTTGATTTAATGCACAGCAAACTCAGAATGAGCTGAGGTTAGGAGACAAATTTAAAAGTGGAACGTGTTTCTTCCAAGACAGAAGGAATTTATTGTTATGTGAATTTACAATATACTTTTTCCGTCTGTAGCTATCAGTGCGAGGCAGCTCCAAAGGTGGTGTAGTAGCCTGCGCTGATGGCTGAGGGGACTTGTGTCAGCCTGGTATTAACCCTTTGACCGTTGTAGACGAGTATACTTGCCACCATCATGTGGCATGGGGGAGCTGGTAGGAGGACGAGAGAGATTGGCAGGAAAAAATGAGATGTGAATCCCGTTACATGTGCGAGAGTTGCAACATCATTTTATGTATCTAGGATTGTATTCTAAAATTGTCCTATAGTAAAACAACTATGGAATAAACTTATTCATATCCTGACCAAAATAAGCCAGGACTTTCAAAGATTTTTTTTTAGGTGTAAAATCTTAATACACTAGAAAATAATTAACAAAAGCAATAAAACAGTTCTATACAACATATATGGTTACCAAAGGTGAATGGAACACATTCACAACACTGCATCATTTGAGCGAGTTTGGCTAAGAAAAACTTAGTGCAACTGGTTTAGCCACCTGCACAATCGACAGAGATCAAAGGGTTAACTATTATTCTCATAACACCTCAATGAATAAAAAAATATTGTTTATTTGGGTAGAAATTCTCTTGATTTCAGTAATATTGTTATTTTATGTAGCAAAAGATGGCGCACTGACTGATGTCATTATAAACCATTACAAGGTTGACTCATGGTCACAACAAGATCATGTGACACTCCGTGCAGATGTATGGTGAGGAATTATCGCTCCATGTGAGAAAAGTAGTTCCAGTTCTACAACTTTGTTATTTGTCTTATCCACCCCATGAAACCTTTTATTCTTTTGTTCAGGAGGACGATAATAATATTTTAATAATGTGAAACTCAAATTTTGTTGCCACTAAGGCTGTAAATATCACATTTACCCTTAACTTAACTATATGACTGTTGCATCTACCTGAAGGCTCACCTGAGAGCCAATATGTCTAGCCAAGCTAATCGCCATAATTTTCTTAGGCTGCAGTTCAATAAGAGACTGGCAAAATAATTGATTGTATATCAATAAAAACGTATACGAGTGTATAATTACAATATTATAATAGTTTAGGCACTTTCTGATTAAACAGAGGCCACCCGTTTAACGATTAAAAAAGTAGGTATATAAATAAAATTCGAATAATATAATAAATATGAACAGAAAAACTATACCTTCATTTAGTAAAATTATAAACACATTTATATTTGAGTATTCAAAAACTCAATGAGGTCGGTGAAAAGTGTGACGAAAGCGCTATTGCTTGCACCAACGTACTCATTGTACTGTCTACATATCACTAGAACAAGTGTACAGTATGAAAACAAAGATAACAATGAATTACAGAGTTAGGTTATGTATGATAAACCGAGACACGAATATGATAAGAGCACTGCAGTTACTCCGGTTAATGACTTTCGACTTGACATACTTTCACTGATTTGACTGTCCGAGCAGATAACAATTCCTACAATGTGATAATTGTGTACAGATGATAAGGAAATATGTTCCATAGTATTATTGTGTAACTGCCCACCCAAAGTTGCTAAATCCCGTTTATGATCGGTGGCCTCCGTTTAATCAGAAAGTACCATAGTTTATTAAATATAAATGATAAAAGATTAAAAAATTACAATAACTAAATTATATTTACAATTTGAGAAGAGACATGAAATAAAATAATAACAAAAAACAAGATGTATTTAAACTAATCAATGTATAAATTTTTTATTTGGATATATATATATATATATATCCAAATAATATAAATTCATATATATATATATATATATATATATAAAGTACATTTTACCTGATTTAATAAGTTTTTTTTATTCTCCATGATTGTCATTTTTATCATGTTGTGAATTGGCCCAATGTTAATGGGTCGATGAAATTTTTGCTATGGTTGATGTGAATTGGTAATTCATAACATTGATTTTTCCATCATCTACAATATTATTATTTTGTAAACAGATCATATTTAAATATATGTAAATAGCGATATTAGTTCCAGTTTGATAATATCAACATTTCCATCTGATAATGTAGACTGTTATCGATTGGTTTGCCCCCCTCTTATGGAACTGCAGCCTTTTCTTATTTCACTACATGAGGATCATTATTATTTTGTAAAATAGTTAGAATCAATCCCTAATCTGTTTGTTACACTGTTATTACAGTTTGTTTAACAAATGCACATAAATATTTTCAATTCACAGTTAAATGCTGTTTTCCTACATAACATAATATTTAACATAACTAAATGATTATTTATGCTAGGTACGATTATTAGTTTCTATAATCGGAAATAAATATAATTTTAAATGTCAATAATTTAGTTTTACATTTTGATTTTTATTGTTTGGTATTTAAAGTGATCGGAAAGCTTGATATTTTGGTGACAATATATTATACTGCAGCTTCTACTGAAACTGGACTGATATATAGAATACTACCATCTGGTCTTGTCCAGAAGTATTAAAGTAGGCTATTTAAAAACTTATACATTTTTCACTCTAATAACGAAAGATAGTTATTTTTATTATGGTCACCAAATAAAAAAATGAGAAAGTGTGTGCTTCTAATTTGGTGTATTTTTTTGCAGGATTGTCATTGATACATTAAAAGATCTAGATGGAGATAGAAAGTGTTTTAGAATGGTGGGTGGTGTCTTGTGTGAAAAAACAGTAAAAGAAGTTTTACCAGTATTATCGACAAACAAACAACAGGTATGGCCAACATAATATAAAGAATAGAGCCTTTTGTTTTGTTGTGAGAAAGATAATTTTAAAGTTAAGCTTATCTAAACTGGATTCATATTAAAATATTCTGGATTGTCATTATGAGTATTATTCAATAAGTAACAAGTAAAATCACTGTAGCTCAAAAATGGTTTCAACCCTATCTATAATTTTCTCTATAATCTATAATAATCTTTTTGAGAAGATTAATCATCTGTACAGGATGGGTGTGAACAATCAGTGTACACGGTTGTACCTGATTCGCATACCTGTCACCATAGTCACAACCATCGCTTCACCAATCTACCCCTCCTTCCCCTAACTCCTTGCCTACTTGCAAAGTTCATGACCCTTTAAGAATGGCCAGCAGATGTTCAGGGTTTGTGAGTTGTAGTTGGGCTCTGCCTAGCGTCAATCCACTGTCTGCACCTGTAAAGCGTAAGCCCAATATCTGCCAGGTTTTTTTTAAATACAGAAGTTTACCTAGTTGGTATTTACTTGCATCCCAAATTAATTGGTATGAGTGATTTAAGTGTTGTTTCTTATTTTAGAAAATTAAATAGAGATTTTCAAATGTCAAATAAAGAGTATACGTAGAATATAATCATTTTATATCTTGGGCTTATATTTATTATTTACTCATCTATAAATTATTGGCAATCATGACATATGTAACTACAAATAAGAAGTAGGTAGATATTTTTACTAATTTGCTTTTGTGATAAGGAATAAACCTTTCAGCGGTAAAGTTATAGATGTATACCACATTTTTTCTCCACATTTACAATGTTTATTATATTAGTCTATTCTAATTGGAATATTAAAACAGAAATAAAAAGAAAGCATAATAAATATAACAAGCCTTTTCAAACATACATTATTATTACATAAATAAAGTATGGTAACATTTTTTACCCCCAAAAAATAAAGAAACAAGCTATTGAATACAAATTCAGAAAAACAATGAACTTTTATATACAGCAAGCAGTAGGTAATAAAAAGTACCTTATTATATTGAAAACTATGAGTATGTTTTGCGAAACGGAATAAACGTAACCTGTCAAAAACTAATTAATAAGCACAATCAGTTTGCAAGTAACAATTTGTTTTTAAAATTAGACATCAGGTGTTCAGATTCATAACAAGAAAAAAGTACGGTAAAAACCTAAGAAATAATTTTAAAGGGTTCACTTACCTTGTAACTATGGATCCTCAGTTTTTGTTGCAGTTTGTTTTCTGAACACGGCCTAAAGACAACTGATTACTGATGTTGCTTTGACTACCCATTTTATCCCAGAAAGTTGGGATGAATGAAAAAAAGAAATATTTATATAGACCTTTGTGAACCTTTCTAGAATGCAAATTTCTTAGAAGGAGCAGCCCTACTTCTTTTGGTTAATATGCTTAGTAACCCGTAATGCCTCTCACCCTCAATAAAACTCATTCTCTCTTTCAGTGAATGTATTCATAACTTAAAATGACTATTCCGGAAATCCACATGTCTCTAAGTGTCACGTGTGCGTAGACACTGTTCTATGAAGTGGGGCGGCTACTTCCGTCTTAAGTTTGCCCATCCTCCTCATTATGTAAAAGAGGTTATAACGGGCTTCCCATTTTGATGATTTTGTAACAGAAGTAAGCATATATAAAAAGTTAACAGGAATTGTGAAAGGCTATTACAGTATTTTAGGTTTTGAACTTGTAGCAGCACTTCTGATTCGAATTAATTATATTCAGCCATACTCCCAAATAGAAAATGGAATAGATCTTTAAAGGTTTCAGCTTTTGTTAAGATAATACTCGTATTAAGAATTTAATAACTATTAATTGTTACACTCATAATTTTAAAAAAGATAATGTGTAATTTAATTGTAAATGAGATATATATCCAAAGTTTTTTTTTTCAGCTCTCAAACTTAATTGATTCCCTAAACAAGCAACTAACTAAAAAAGGCATAGAAATTAATGAATATAAAGAAAAACACAGTATCCGAATAAAGGGGCAAGATGAAGAAGAATCAACGGAGAAGAAAGTAGACGATGCTCCAGCAAGGAATGTAATGGTGAATCCTTTGTGATTTTGCTATCTATTGTTTCATATTCTGCACAATTCTTTCTTTCTAACTCTCAAATTTTGGCTTGTTTCTCAAGAATCATGAAAATAAACATTTTTAATGTTAGATTAATATTTATGTTAATAGTTATAACCCCCCATTTATTTCATCCTTTTTTTTAATAAACATTAAAATTATTAATAGTGAGATTTATTTTCCCAAAATACCCATCTTAGTTTAATTCAATATACTTTTTAAATAAAGTAATTTTTTATTAGCCTATCGATTGACTAAGGAGGTAAGAAGTTTATGGTAAGCTGTAACCAGAGAGCCTAAATAAAATGCTATGGATGCAAGTATTTGTAATTAATGGGACCAAGACTGCTTTGGATAATTCAAGTTTTGGATAAGGTAAACCACTATATTAAATTGAAGAAAATATTGAATCAAGAATCAAGAATCTTTATTGTCGGCCCACAATAACTGCATTGACAATGTCATCAGATGGTTTATACATATACACAGTATAACACCAACATTAAAGAATAAAATAATACATACTACATACTTATGGTAAATAGTACAAGTCACAAAGCATAAAAACTAAAAGAATAAATTGTCTACATTACAAGAAAGCATTTCGTCTACTGTATAAAAAGCTTTTTGTCTTAACCATTTGAGCAAAGCATTTTTAAATTTTGTGCAAGGAACATCTTTGGCCGTTAAAGGTAGCTTATTAAATAATTTTACACCAACATAAAAGTATGTGTGCTGGGTCTTAGTTAGCCTAGCGTATTCTAAGTCAATAAGGTCTCGATATCTGGTGGAATAATCATGACTAGAGTTTCTAAGACTAAGTGTTTCAAGATTTTCTTTAACAAACATTAAACTTTGAAATATAAACATACAAGGTACAGTAAGAATATTATGTTCTTTAAAAAAAGGTTTACATGAGTCACTAAAGGCTATATTGAAAATTGTGCGTAAAGCTCTCTTTTGGCATAGAAAAAACCTCTCCTTAGCACCAGTTGAATTACCCCAGAGGAGAGTTCCATACAGAAGATGTGAGTGGAAAAGTGCAAAGTACGCTTTTAATAGCAATGTGAAGCTAGTACAAGTTTTGAGTTTTTTTAACAGAAAAATTACTCTGGATAAACGGGTACAAAGAATATCTGTGTGATTTTTCCAGGTAAGCTTAGTGTCCAGGTTGATTCCAAGTAGCTTAACAGAGTTATGTATAGAGTTATTTCTTAAACTAAAATTAATATGTTCAGTCTTATCTTCATTAATTTTTAAGCCATTAGCGGAAAACCAGAGGTCAGACCTTTCCTTCATGTAGCCAATCATAGCCGAGTTAATTTCAGAGAGCAAGTTAGAGCACATCAAGGTAGTGTCGTCAGCATAGAGTACACTTTTATTAGGCACAAATTTGGGAAGATCATTGATGAAGACCGTGAATAAGAAGGGACCCAGAACAGAGCCCTGGGGGACCCCGCTTATAACCTGCTTAAGGTCCGACCTCTGATCACCCATTTTAACAAACTGGTACCTATTACTAATATATGACATAAATAGTGAAAGCTCATTGCCCTCAATTCCATAGTAATTTAGTTTTCTGATAAGCTCTTGGTGGGGCACAGTGTCAAAGGCCTTGGTGCAATACTGCCTACAATAGATTACATTTTAAGCATAAAAATATATGATAATGGATTTTTAATCTGATATCAGCCTATATGTACCACTGTACATACAAAATGAAAATATTTGTTTTATTTTGTATTTTTATCGTAAGAAAAAATAAGTTATCTCTACTTTTTTCTCCATATTTAAATGATGTATTTGGTCATCACCTATCAAGCTATATTACTAAATGTTTCAAGTATATGAGTTCAACATCTTTCCTATTCAAAAAACACTAGAAATGTAATTATTCAAAGTACACCAAAAAATTAATTTTTTTCCTTATCCAGTTGTTAACACATTCATTGCTGCTGACTCCAAAAGGTGCAGTGGACTTTCACGTGCAGCACGGATGTAAGGGCCGCCTTGCTGTTCTACTAACAATGTCTCAGTATAGTTCAGCCTGTGGTTGTACACAGGTGATTCTCTGCCACATTTTTGTCTTTGGCCAACGCTTTATTGTGATTGGTTTTGTTTGCATTTACACAGTAAATTATAATAACATAGTAAAGTTCGGCTTCAATAGGAGCCCGGTGTAATCTTTGAATGTTTTGTGTTTATGTGTTGTTTTTATGTAGGTAAAGTGTGTTGTGTATTCTTCCTGTGCATTATTTGTGTGTGTGTTTTTTTAAATAAAAATGGATCCTGCAGTGTCAAATACCTCAGGTCATAGTACCTTTCACACCAACAATGAACAAAACTATGACAGTAAATAAATGTAAGGACTTCTTGTAGTAGGATTGCTGTTTAACTTGAACCATGCCATTAACTGTATTATGTAACTTCTTCTTGTGTTGGATTCTTCCTAAGGAGAATCATTTTTGAAATAAAATGTTTTGAGAACTATGCAAATAAATTTGTAATCTAACTACAGTATGTGATTGATCATGCATGCCGTATGCAAACATTTTCCAAGCGACTTCACTTGGTCCAACATATTGAGCTTTTAAGAATACATTAATTTCATCATGATTAAGCACATGATTTTCAGCAGCTACTTCTATATTACAGCAATCAAGACTGTTATAGACATACTTTTGGATATACTTGATAGAGCGAACACTCGAACAGATATCCACATTGATATGAGTGTGGAAATATAGCAAGAGGAGTTGATTTTATGGTACAATGAACTGATTAATAACATCAACAAACTCTCCATTGATGCGTTTAGTTATGGTCATGCTATTATCTCTTCACTTATAAAGTGGGTAACCCTTTACATTTTATTTTGTTTCCTCGATGAAGATTTTGGAAAATCTTTTTTACACTTTCCTTCTTGCATGTACAGGAAGGATTGAGATGACAGGTTCATGTACCAGATGAGTTTTTACTAATTCATAGTTTTTTTATTTAAAGGGTTGGAAATTTCAGCAGATACAACCTTTTCAATGTCCTCTAGGTTCCTAAACATAAAATTATCTTCCAGTGTTAAAAGCAGGTGAATGTGGGGACAGTCCAGATTTTTGGAATTCCCTAGTTTACAAGAACGCTTTTAATTTTCTGAAGATCTCCTCTTTACAAATTAGTCGTATCAATTCGTCCACTTTAGCATGAAAAACTCATATCACAATGTATGGGGTATTATTTGGTGTCTCCCAAAAATAAATACTATCAGTTATTTCAGACCATGTAAGATTGCAAGTAAATGCTATGAAGATATCTGGCTTGCCAATTTTTCTCACTAATGCCATAGCATCTTGGTAATTCTGCCTCATATTTCTTGGACTCTCACTAAAGAATGAAGGCAGAAATACAATCTGACCTAATCTCAACTTTGCATGCTCAGCCCTCAAACGTAAAGCATCTGTTAAGCCTACGTATACGTTTCTATATGTTATATATATATATTTTATATATATATATACGTTTCTATATATATATATATATATATATACATACATGTTTCTACATGCAATTTAGTTTTTTCCCTTTGGATGTATTATGTCTATCTCCTTTAATATGGCAGTAATAGTCCACAAAAAGTTGCTGAGTAAGTTTTCCAGCATTTATTACTGGATTGAAGTCACCCACAGGACCATTTTCTCAGACTACAATTCTATATATAACATATTGTTTGCATAGTAACAGTCTTTCGTATTTTAGTTTGATGCACACCTTGAATTGGCATATCTATGTGCCAACCAGTATCACCACATGGCCAAATCAAAACGTAGCACAGGATCACAATGCATACTATCATAATTTGTTTTTTTTGTAAAGCACCTGCTCTTTCTTAAACAGTTATATGTGTATGAGAAGGAGGTGCTCCATAGCTGTCAAACAATTTCAGAAGTAGTAGGATCATTTTAACACCACTAATCTGAAGATGTTTTATGGTAGAACCGCATAAGAAAATTTATTAGTGAACTATTGTAAGTGCAAGGGCTTTTTCCTCTTCTGATGTTTCTGATGCATGGTTTTGTATGAACGAACATAAGGATTGAATTTACTAAGCAGATCACTTAAGTTGGAAAGTGTCTGTTTGGCCAAACCTTTATTAGCATTATGTGACATTCTCATTTTATAAGCTTTTGCAAAATCAAGAATATATAACTGATCATATGAAGTACTTTAGAAATCAACTGGTATAATGGAGAAATTCGGTGATAAACCATGCCATGGATTCTAAAGGAGTAAAGACCATAGTTAGGTGGTAAATCAACTTTTGAAACAAATGACATTGCCTTATTATTTTGACGAATATTGTCT
The DNA here is from genome assembly GCF_021130785.1 of Homalodisca vitripennis. Lineage (NCBI taxonomy): Eukaryota > Metazoa > Arthropoda > Insecta > Hemiptera > Cicadellidae > Homalodisca > Homalodisca vitripennis. Next base: position 172,655,178 of record NC_060210.1, read on the forward strand.
CTGAAATTTTTAGATCTTACAAAAAAACAACCACCAGAAAACAACTCTTTCATTTTCTGTAGTAGAAGGTGGAAGTTTGATTTTTCCATCATAGAAACAGAGAGTGAACTTTCCAGCTGTATTCTTCTCGGGTTTGAAATACAATGCTGAGCAATACCAACAAACTCCCTCAAGACCACCTACAGAGTAAGGACTGACATCTGGAGTAACATCAGAAACCACACACTTTAAAGTAAATTTAAACTTCTTACTAATCCACAACACAGACAATTCTACAAATGTTTACTGGGCATATTTTATAGATGGGCCAGGTGGTACTGGAAAAAACATTTGTGTACATATGTTTAATCCAGAACTGTATTAATGTAGGCATGCAAGTTATATCTGTAGCATGGACTGGAAATGCTGCTATGTTACTTCCACATGGCCATACATTTACAACCGATTCAAATTACCACTAAATTTACATGAACATTCTGTATCCAGTTTAAAAGTAGTAAAGAAGCCACGATAATTCGTTCTGCAAAGTTACTGGGATGAAGCACCTATGGTCAATAAACATTCCTTAATGTCTATTAATCGACTATTGAAAGATATAATGGATAACAACTGTACAACTTGGTGGGATTCATCATCTCAGTAGGATATTTCTGGCCAGTGTTACCAGTTGTACCTCACGCATCTAGAGCTGCTTCAGTACAGAATTAACTTTTTAATTGAATTTTCAACTCTTATGGTCTCTTTTCAAAGTTTTCAAACTCACCAAAAATATGAGGGCTAATGCCGATGAATGAGAATTTGCTAACTTCCTGCTCGAAATTGATGATAGTCAATACTGTACCTATGATGATGGTTTAGTGGAGTTGACTTTGTTGTTGATTTCAGATTCAGATATTGTCAGTGAAATATATGGTCAAAATTTATCATTCTGTCTTGACACTTCTTACCTTTCAAGCCATGCAATTCTGGCTCATAAGAATAAGCACTTACTCCAAAATACTCTGCTCTCCCATTCTTTTTGGGCTTTGCCCTCACCGCGGCCAGTCAGAGTGGCCTTGCCTTTAGTCCTCTTAATGTCAGGATCCACAACTACAGAACTTATATCAAGTGTTTCTTTCATGGGTGTTCTAGAACTAGCCTTCAATTATTTTCTTTTAGAGGAAGAATGATCAAATGTCATCAGGGATTTGTCTTTTTCTTGTGGTTAAAAGGCTACATGTTATTATTAAGTTAGTTCCATCATTCTACAATTTCCGCTTTTCACTATTCCTGCAAGCAACTTTTGTGTTCCTTCCAAAACCCAATATTCAAGGTACAACAGCTACATTAAACTTACATGAACAGGTTAAAATAATCTGAATGTAAACAAACCTCTCTTGAGACGCCAAATGTACAGCTGACAATGGCTTCACAACATAAAAAGTCCTTTTAAAAAAAATCAAAATTTAGGTTGAATGTCCGCGCCTAAGTCTCAACCAATTTGCGCGATCGGTACATCAAATAAAGGCGCACATTTCACTGAGTGTTCTTAAATAAAAAACAAAGTGTGTAGGTTCATTAAAAGCGGGGGGGGGGGGGGGGGGGGGGAAATGGTAACGGTACATTTTAGATTCCCATTAGAAATGTATGAGGAAAATATTTTTATGTAAAACGTGAAAATACTAAAGCTAAGTGACTTTTAATACTTGATGCCTGATCTGTAAACAAATATCTTTCATTTAAAACTAACATGAAGGAAATCGGCCAGATAGAACTGCCGTACTGACTGCCATTACGTTTTTATAAACTCTTTTAGTATATATAGATTGTTGTAACAAAAACAAGAAAAATTCACTGATTTAATTCATTATTGTATAATAATTTATTGTTGTTTGCTTAATATTTGTAATAAAACATAAAACTCGTATGCTTAGTGTAAATAATAAAAATGTAATCTTACATTAAACGTTTCAATCTTACTTCTTTAACAGAAATTTCTTCTATTAATTGTTCAAATTCAAATTCTTTGCCTATGAGAATATCAGCTTCAGTGTTCAGAATTGCAAAATAATTAAATTTTTCTTCTTTGAGAGTAGAACGTAGATATGAATTAATTCTCCTCAGCAACGAAAATGGAAATGACGAATGAATGTGGAGCATTTGATAACCGCAGTCAAGAAATACATTCTCAGAGCTATATCTACATTAGGAACAATATCTTTCAGGTTCTCTTCTCTGAGGAACTTGCTTATAGAAAGAGGTTTGCATGTGATCAATTTTGAAAAATGTACACACTCATTTCTAAATGATAACTCTATATCAACACCGTAAGGGTTTTTCGGATTTGTTGCATGTTGTACAGTGACTGATGGTTGTTTGTAAGGTGAGAAAATTTAATTGTTAAAATTTATCAGTTTTTATAGAATATGCTTCTTTTCATTTTGGAAATTCACTCATTAAGTTGTCAATAATAACGTAAAATATAAGGACAACTTCATAATCACTTCCACACCATTCTCTTCCACTAATTGCTTTCAAACATATCTTGGAGAGTCTATTTTTTTTAATGTTATATGCTGTAGCTTCTAATAAGTAAGTTAAAACAAAAATTAACAAAAATAAAAATCGTTTAGTTTAAAATGGAATAAAATGTTTGTTCCGTAGTAAGATTTTGTAACTCTAAAATAATATTTCTAATTTTGATTAATTAAAATCCTTATCTAACAGTAGGTAAAGTCCCCCACTTAAACTTTCATGTACTCAGTTATTTTTGAGATTACAATGGTGGCACAGATAAAATGGACATCCTGTATGGACATATTTTTATATTTTATCAAGAAGACTTCATAAGAAACTTCAGCATAGATTATACAGTCTGATAATAGTTCAGATAGTATCAAATAATAAATATATACAACGCTTACCACTTTGTATTGACTGTTAAAATCAGCCTTGTCATATGTACCAGGGTTATTCCAAAAGTAAGGTCCGATTCACCGTAACTATTTAAATTTGGTGCCAAGAACAAAACACGCATGCGCGCCGACTCCCGGCATGCCTTGCGCGTCAAGCACCGCCATTAGCGGTTTTATTGTTGCTGTGTGTTGTTTATGGCGTTACGGGTTTTGTCTGCAATAAACATTTCAGCGACGGAAATTCATCGGCAGATTACTGAAGTTTGCGGTCCTAACATAATTAGTGACAATAAAGTGCGCAAGTGGGTGTGAGTTCCAACAGATGAAAAGAATGGATTCTGCTCTTGCTTTCTGGAGCGATATCATAAGGAAGGTGACAGTCTTTTAGACCTTATTGTCACACGGGATGAGAAGTGAGTTTCTCACATAACTCCAGAGTCTACACGTCAGTAAATAGAATGACGTCACACGATCGCCAGCCAAGGCAAAGCAGACAATCTCAACACGCAAGGTTATGGCGACCGTGTTTTGGGATTGACATGGAGTATTGTTAGTCGACTTTATTGGAAACAGGGACAACGATCATTAAAGCCACCTACTGGGCTACCCTGACTAAACTTCGACGTGCAATCCAGAATAAGCGGCGTGGTCTTTGTCGTCTGGAGTGTTGTTGTTGCATCACAATGCAAGATCTCATACTGCGACAATAACCAAACTCTAATTAAGAAATTGGGATGGGAACAGATGGACCGCCCACCGTATAGTCCGGACTTAGCGTCAAGTGATTTCCATTTGTTCCGCTACCTAAATAAGTTTCTTTGCAGCAAGCGTTTCGACAAAGATGAAGTTAAAGAAGCAGTTAAAGACTAGTTATCTTTGCAGGCGGCCGATTTCTATAATTTAGACATTCAAAAGCTTGTTGAACGACACATGTTAAATAAGTATGGAAAAAATGTAGATTTTTAAATATTTTCTTAACCGGACCTTACTTTTGTAATAAATCTTCGTACTTATAGTTCGTCACAATACTAAGCCAAAATATGTCGAAAAGACATAAATACTGGGCTCAAAAGAGAGGATTTTGTATTTACCAAGCTCAAGGACTACAGCCCCTCGCCAGCAATTATTGAAGAAGTTTTGAAAAAACAATTACTTAAAAGTACCCTTGTGTACCATACTCTTTTTTTTAGATACAATGCAAATGTAGATATAAGGAAACAACTTTAATGCATATGGTAAGCACGCACACATATATTGAAAAAATACAATTTATTACAAGAATTAAAAAAATCAAACAATATAATAAAACAGGCTCAAAGCAGTCTATCAACTTTCTTGCCCGTAATCTCTACCTGCTGAAAATCAACATCTAACAAAAAACAAATCTCCTGAAAATTCAACCAAACTAGAAAAAATATCATATAAATTGCAGAAACATAGAAGAAACCAATATGAAACCTCATTAACTTTAGTGGCAGAAGCCTAAAATGCCTTACTCAATGAAAATGGAATAGTAAAACTAAATATCTGCACCTGAAAAACCAAAATGTCAATAAAAACCAACCTAGCATAGAAACTTTTCAGAAAATATAATAAATAATCAAAATCAAACACCTAAATAGAATAAAATAACTGGAAATAATAAACCTAATCATATAAAACTGTCCTGAAATAAGAAACCACCCAATCATTTCAAAATTATTAAGAAATAATTAAACCCAAACATGCTGTGAGTTTTCCGATATGACCACATCACCCTCATCAACATGAAGATGTTTATTCCTTAAATATTTTTTGTTACTAGGGAATATGCACTAACCACTGTTACCAGTAATTAGGATTAGCGGTAAATAAACATAAAATAATCACGGTTCAAACCATTTATGATGAGACCAGTCACTACAATGTAAAGAGCAACTCTCTATTGCATTGGCAATGCAAAGTAACATAACAGACATTACATTTCCAGGTATAACAGTTAGAATTAAAACTAAACTTCGATATTAGAAGAAAATTGATTTCTTAAAATTCAAAACAGCACACTTTCAACTAAAACTATAGAGTAGAGAATCAGAGAAAAGTAATATCTGACAAAAATAGAACTACTTCTAACAAATGAGAAAGATTATGGCAACTGTTTTTTGGAATGCTAAGGGTGTGATTCTGGTTGATTTCCTTGAACGGGGATCAATAATCTCCGCAGAGAGTGAAGCATTGTAGAAGCTACATGAGCGATAAAAAACAAGCGTAGGGGAAAATTGAGTTCAAAATTTAGTTTTTTCCATGACAATGCATGTCCTCATACAGCCAATCGTCTAAAAGTCTTGGATGATTTTGATTGGGAAGTGTTTGATAATTCGCCTTATAGCCCAAATCTGGCACCAAGCGATTACCACCTGGCCTACAACGCAGCGCTTCGGTAGAGAGACGCTAGTGGTAATCATGCAGTGGGTAAGATCTTAGGTCGCAGATTTCTACAAAGCTGGAATCGGAAAACTTGTATCACTTTATAATAAATATCTCAATTTGAACAGGGATTCAGTTGAAAAATAGCCAAAGAGTGTAGCTTTTAAATGTATATCATAAAATGTTCCTATTTCAGTTTGTTAATTTTTTATTTCAAAACGCCTGTTACTTTCTGGATAGCCCTCGTACTTTTAAGCAGAAAATGCATGATGTCTGTGACTATCCTAAGCAGAACAGATCAGCTCGAGGCAGAAGAGCATTGATACAAAGTAAATTATTTTAGTGTCCTACAAGTAAATAAATGCACCGATGAGTCAAAACGCATGTCTTTGAGAACTCAACCAATTCAAGCTGCTCATAACAAATCAAGAACACAAAAATAAAGATAAAAGTTATGGAAATTTTGTCAAAGCAATATTGTCTTGTACAGAGAGCACATGGAAAATCACCACAGGTATGTAGTCAGTTATAACCCACGCAGCTGTCTGTAATAACTTTGCATAAACTGACAACACCACTAGTCATATTCCTTTGCCACATTAATCACCCTCCTTTACATCTGAATAAATTTCAGAACGATTAAATATTTGTTATTTTTTTAGGCTACAACAATGTGACTAACAACAATATGAAAAAAGACAAATAATTTTATGAAAAGAAAATAACTTCTCGTTATTCTGCAGATAATTTCTCTGAGCTGTTCACAGTCTTCCAGCAAAATTTTGAGAAAAAGAAAAGAAATAAAATTGACATTTTAAACCACTAACTTACAAATTATTGACACTCACTTACTTGTGTTTACAAAGAATGGATTGAAGGAGGACTGCATTATTAACACCTGTCTTGACAACTATTGCCTTGTAAATGAATATTGTAGGGAAACTCATCTTAAAGGAGGTGTTGCAATATACTGTAAGGAATCATAAGACCTCATGTGGAAGCTATATATGTACATCTCAGCAAAGAGTTTGTATGTGGAGTAGCTATGGCGTAAATGACTAACAATCAATATACATATACAATTGGCATCTACCGATCTACGGACACATTGTTAATGGCTTGTAGATTATCTCAGCGGTAATAGATAAGGTTCCGACCTAAAGAGTTCAGTCTTGTTGATTGGAGACATCAACATAGACAGCCTTAAACTGGAACGTGACCAAATCCTCCTCAGTGAGACTCTTATTAGCTACAACATGAACATAATTTTTCTCCCTCCTACTAGAATAACTCCTTATTCAAAATTATCCATTGACTATGTTTGTAAAACTCTTAAGGGGAATAAAGTTTCAGTAAATATTCTGGATGTAGGAATTTCTGGCCACACTACGTAACTCTGCACCTTCATTCTCACTGAAAAGCCTAGGCCTGTCCAAGGATAAAAAAATAAATATACACTAACAAATAAATAAATTCTCTTCTCATGAAATTTTCTTCAGCAGTGGATGAAATCTCATCAAGGTTGTCAAAAGCAAGAATTGCCTATCTTATAATCTACTTGATAGGTATTTCTTCTAAAGAGGCAAATTTCTATAAATCAAACTCCCCAAGGTTATTCCCGTTTTTAAGCATGGTGATCAAACAGAAGCAACTATCGGCCAATCTCTCTGAGCCGATAAAATTAAAATTTTACTTTCTCATCTTCTTCAGGTAAAACTGTTTTTATTAAATTAAACCACAGCAAAATACTGAGATTCACTTGTAGCCATCTTGAAAGTAGTATATGTATCTTTTGAGTAAATTTAGACACTAATAAAAAGTAGCCAGCAAATTTTGAAACAAATTCATAAAAATGAGGTGATTATCATAGGGTTAAAATGGATTGTAATTCTTAACAAATGATTTAATCTACAAGTTACCGGTATTTATGTGTTACCGACAGAACTAGCTTTAGCAAAGGAAATTCTATCACATAATCTCCATATGGATGCAAGGTCTATCTCAGTTAAAATCAAAGGTTACAGAGTATAAGAAGATATTGTATCCAATGCTAAAAACTGTTGCCCCTTGAATCTCTATGTTGCTGTAAACAAAGGAATAAATTATTACAAATACTGTATACAACAAAAAGGTACTAAACACTAAATAAATGCAACTCTTAACGATAATAAAAAAGTACCTAACGTTTCAAATATAATTTTTAACAATGAGCCAGTAACAGAAGATTGAAATGGATTGCAACACAAAAAACAGATTCAGTTTTGGCTGATAAGTATGTACTTAAAATATAGAATACAAACGGGAAATTGACAATATTAACAAATATATAATAAAGATTTATTTATAAGCAGTGTTTACAACATATAAAAATAGTTTAATCTTACATATAGCATAAATACGAATTTATTGAATATAGGACTTTGGCACATATAAATATAATACTATATTAAATACTGTATAAGCGTTATTACTGTTTGTGGTTCATTTACTCAGCTGTTCTTCGTGGCAGAAACTGTATAGCTTTTTGGCCCCATTTTGTTTTGTGTCCGGGTTTTTGTTTGCCAGTTTTTTTAATGGCCACATACCACTTGAACTTCTTATACTTATAAGACATGTACGTGTTGTATTGTCCAAGAACGCCTTCTATAAATACAGTTTCGTCTTCTTCAGGATTTGGCTAAAACAGACAAGTTTTAGTAAAAAATAATCAATTAATTTTGATACTTATGTTGGAGCCCATCCCTGGACTAGTAGTGAGGGTGTGACCAGGCTCGTCACTTTTGTTGCAACAATATACTACATATAAGACCAATAGATATAGCATAGGTAAAAGTGACGCCAAGAAAATCGCGAGCCCACAAAGATAGATGGAGGCGGCCGTAATAAGTCTGTCATCCTATATAGTTGCGAGTGTCAGGCCAGTCTTCACTCCAGTAGGCATATCTCCCTGGTATGGTTTAATAGGAGAAACAATGGTGTATTATTTTCAACAATCAACCCAAAAATTTTACTTAGTATATTTTTTGCCGTTAAATTGTATTTTTGGAGTAATTTTATTATTCAAATTACATTAATCAAACCTGAATTTTTGTTTGTGAATTGTATGTTACTATAAGTTTTACCGTATAATTTTATTATTTGTTATTAAATAAGTTTGAAAGTATGTTGCTTATATTTCTGTTTCCATTATGATTATAATGTCATCTAGGCATATGTCGCGGTGAAAATACTTGATTAAATGTAACAATTTTATTTCCCTCAAAATTTTGTGAAATTAAACTACGCTTAAATGAGTTTTTATATGACAAAGTGTTCTGTTTATTTGGCTAATTTGATCTTTATATCATTTAGCCTTTCAATACATAGTATAAATTAAAGTCGCTTTTTGTGTTGGTCTGTTTGTGCATCGATAATTTCCAATTTTACTCAACGGAATTTGGTACGGTTTTCACAGTCGGCTTCGTTATGAACCGACAGGTTTATAGGTATGATACATCAATATTTTAAACATAGAAAGTAGAAAAAAGTTTGGATAGTAAAAAAATTATATTTTTGAGCGCTTTTATTGTTAATACTGACTAAACCATAACAAAATAAGTACTTCGGAATTATACATTTCTAAAGGGCCTACAAAAGGGTCTTTGATGGCGTATATCTATCACCAAAGAATAACCCACAATATCATTTTTTTTTTTCTATTAAAGTTTACATTTTCATTAGCATTTCCAAAGCTACTGTAAAAATCAATATTACTTATAGTACAAGAAACATTGAGGACATAAATAAACGCTTTAAAATCTAAGTTGGATTCTAAACTCCGCATATGTGTTTATTTTCTTGGTCAGTGCTACAACACAAACTCAACAGTGGAACTGTAAATAAATTAGAGCTGAAGTGAATTTCATCGATTGTATCTGACTCTGGACCATAGTAACTTATTTGTCGTACTTATAGTAAGTTAATTTTCTTTATCGGGACAAAAAAACAAACTATCACCATAGTGACAGTGCCATAACACTTGATAGAAATTAAATATAAATAGGCGTACGTTAACACTGTTGGACCAAATTAGGTTTTTGAGACTTAAATGTATATATTTATTCATACAACAAACCCCACAATAGAACCAATCAAAAAGTCATTTACGTTTTGAATGTTTAAAAACTCCATCATATTAGGCTACATCATAATGCTTTCTATAAGAGAGCTATGGCCTTGAATTCTAAAATTGCGTATTAAGCCGGTGGTAAATGCTAGTTACAGTATAACATGAAATAATATGTTACTTTGGTTGGAAATGATAACTGTATGTGTATGTCCAATGCCCGCGATGTGAGGTTCTCAAGGGAAGTGTAACGTGCCGGTACGTCGAGAAGCACCCGATCTGCGAGTTAAAACCATTAATCAATAACTATTAATCCATTCGTAATATTCATCTCCAATTGACTTTCATTGTAAGCTTGTAATTGTATTTTTTCTGTTCATCATAAACTCAATTCACACTTTGAAGAAGTGTGTTGTTATTTTTATTGTTTCCTAATTTGCTTAATAGCGGTAGCGTTCAATAAATAAATGTAGGCTACTCAGATAAACGTGAGAACGCAACATATGGTCTACCGATTGAATTGGGTTTTTATCAGTTGAGTAAACTAATTGTTTTTAATCGGTTGTTCTCATCACTAGTCAGTTAAATGTATATTAAATCGATATTGCAAGCATTAAATTATATATTAAACAATCTTATGTCTATTATATACATTGGACTAATATGTACAGAGTATTTCATATACACGAACATGTATAAAATCGATGAAAGCACATATTGTGCCAGAATATAAAACTATATAAACGTGTTACCCATAAAAACAAAGCTGCTTGAACAGTTTGAAAATGTACAAGTGCAAGGGTGTCCCAGAATCTATAGGTACATGGTTTGATCCTCGAATAATTCAAATGTAAACAAATTTAATGTTATACATAATTTTAAAGAGTTTTATAATCAAAAAACAATTATGAAAATGAAACTTAATTTTTTTTAAAGGTGGCGAGAATCTGTGAAATGCAACCTTTGGCATACTGATTGCGGGTTTGGAGATGAAAATTGTTACTTTTCATATTTACTTTAATAAAACTTACGATCAGTTATATCACAGTATTTTTTTTTTCAAAGAAATTTTCTTGCAATTCAAGGTGAGATTTTACAAAATTAAAAAAAATTATGGTTGCCTGTAAAGTCGGTTTTACGGGCGAAGATTTTACGTGACAACGTCTTTTTCTCGGTAGAATATTTATTGATATGAATATTATTAAATTGCACAATAGGAACAAGGAATTGAATGAAAATAAGAATTGCACAAATTTTAACTATAGAAATATATTTTGTTTACTAAAACATTGTACATAATTTGAAATTAATTAAAATTTGTTATTGTAAATGGTAAAGTTGAATAAAACATTTACTAAAATTGGAATTTGAAATTCTTGCTAAACACAGTTAAATTCTAACTCCGCGCGTGGTGATTGGTCGGTTTAGTTCGTTTGTTTGGTCGCACTGTTATGACAGGTTAGAGGTTATAATTTGTTATTTTAAATGTTTGACTAGCAATACGCGCTGTTTCTTAATCGACTGAATTACGATTGATTGCAGAGTGATTTAAACTAATAATTTACTTAACACTATCAACATTTGTCAATAGTATGACATAACCTATAAACTCAGTTTCTCAACTTTTGTGTCAATCTAACAATTAATCAATCAATCATAGTTTACGATAATGAAATATCAGTGTACAATTATTTACCTTTATTGTTGTAGTTGTTGTAAATGACGAATCTAAGCACTCCACATTTTCACGAATAAACATAGTTATCTGCTTTATCCCGTGCGGCGGACCCACAGTTATCTGCTTTATCCCGTGCGGCGGACCCACTGGACGGGCATCGTAACGTTACCGGGCGTTACACTTTTTCATGAGTGACTCCGAGCCGCAACCTAATTTAAGACGTTGTCACGTCAATAATTAGATTAACATATTTTTTCTAACGCTCATATGCACAATACACATAGTTCTGTACATCTGTGCAGACCAAACAACCTTTGTACTTGAAATGTTTATAGCTCCAATAATATTCACAATGGAATAAAAATAAGTTTTCAGGATAATTTTAACACGTTTTAATCTTATAATAAATGTCAAGACAATTTATTAACTTTAGCTAATGGAGTCAAAATCAAAACAAATAAATACAAAATTTATTTGCTGTATAGAAAGTAAATGTTTATACTAAAAGAAAACAGATTATCAACCAAGTTCATCTCATCATCGATGACACGTTTTATGAAACATCCAAACAATGATTCATGAAATTATGATAATTACATTTACAACAATACGGTTTAAATGTAATAATTGAATCTCTCACCTCTCCATAAAGCCGTCCTTTCTTGTTCATGGCGAGATAGTAGTTAGATTTTATTCCTCTAATGCGGACAAGTCCACCAAAGTCTACTGACGTAAATTCCATGATAGCTAAAACCATAGTAAAGTTATTGACAGTCAAAATATTAATTAATTAATTTCGAAATTTATTACATTAGATAAGAGTCTATCACTTTTAGACTGATAAACTATAGCCTAGCGCAAGGTGCAGGATCCGTGTTCTGTAGTGAGGAAGGTTTTTAGTTTATTTTTGCGTAGGTACATAAAATTTGATAGAAAGCTGTGTAATAACTACATAGTTACTGTATATTTTTCTTATCTACTAGGAAATAGAATATAAAACTATTCAAGGAAAAATAATACTAATGTTTTAAGTAGGCTAGGCTACCAGTATATACTCGTACAGTATATATGTATATATACTGAAACCGTAAATATGAATATTCAATTACTTTTATTTTTTTATAATCTAAAACAAAAAATCAATAAATTTTATTTGAAAAAATTAGGATGTCCATAAATCACTTTATCAAACTTCACCATTTGATTTGTGAAGTCAAAATGAGTAAGACGTGATATACAATATAGTTTTAACCTGCTTAGTTTACATCCTCTCAGTTTGTTTTTTTTTTTAATAAAACAAATATTTAAAATAGAATTTAATTCATTAAATTCAAGCATTCCAAAATGTGTAGCGTAATTAAAACTAATTTTGAATAGACATTTTTAGAAAAATATATCAGATTTTAAAATGGCGGCCATATAAAATGTTTAAACTGTTAGAAGTAAAACTCAAAAACTGAAAGTTGTATGAAACATTTATAACGATAGTGAAACGTGTCATTTTGTAAATGAACATTTTCATACCGAGTTTATTTTGCTACGGCAAATAATAACCGAGTAGTAAATGTTTTGTTGAGCACCACCCTTCACTTTACGAATACACTATGTATAAGTTATTTAACTGCTGATTAATAATCAGCTGATTTTTGAATTTAACTCATGACTCATGAATTTAACTACACATAAAATTATAAATTGTTTTATTATATTTTTATTACTTTAAACGAGTTGAACTACTAAAATTACTAAAGAAATCCAATTAAATTAAAAATAGCTCGTATTAATAACTAGATTAAAGTGTTCTGAATGAGAGATAACGCTCAGTAAAACGTTTATTACTGGGTTATTACCAAGCGAAATGAACCTGAAAAAAGTACCTACTGTACCACAGTCAAAGTAATTAGACTTGTCTGTGTTAACAGTGTTTTCAACGTTATTTACATGGAAAAGTTCCTTTTATGACAATTTGATAATTATTCCCAAGTAAAATATTAGTTACTTTTTATATGCGCTATTCACTTTAACGCCTGTGTGCAACGTTACAAAACTTAATACCATATTATTTAGTAAAACATACTAAAAACAGAAAAGTTAAACACAAGAAACTTGAAGTTACTTCCAAATAGACTGTCTGTGGAGTAGGCTGTGGACGGAGCTAAACCATTTTCACTTCCTTACCGTTTAGTGTAATGAGTAAGGAAAGAGTAACGAAAGATTATTTACAAAATATAAAGAAATATCGTATGAAATTATGAAAATAAAAACTTATATGAGGCAATCATCAAGTCTAAGGCTATGTGAAGTCCGGTTAAATTAATAATAATATGGGGTTTTGTGTAATAATTGTCTATTAATCTGGAAACTATTTATTTAGACTAAGTAATTCTGGATTTATGTAGGTTGAACGCAAAGTTCCAGCAGTACTGATGAGTCAGTCAAGATGATCAGATCTGAGTAGTGAGTGAGTGTGGGAAGATTGCTCCACTCTCTCTCCCTCACTGTTTCGTTATTGAGTAGTTTAGTCACAAGTTGTATTACCACATGCGTCCATGTCTGCGTCGATGCCCTCGACAGTAGCATCTTCGTTGATAACCAGATTGTAGCCCGTCCTACAATAAAGCTGCATTCGCCGGCCATAGTGGGGATTACCCACTCGCAAGGAAGTGTCCGTGCCGGGGGGAAGGCGATAGGGGCTTCCGATGCACACACATTCTCTGCAAAATCGAAAGGACCAATTAATTAGTTTACATTGTAAATGCTTATTGCTTATTAGATTTCAATTATTCACAAATTAAAAAATAAAATACTCCAAGAATTAAATGGTGTTTTGAGAGGCCTTCCGCTTTCAAAGAACCTAACTGTTTTCACTTACTTAAGTCTGTTGATGCTTTCCCCTGAAAGTGAAATATCTAACACAATAACATTTAATTGTTGGATACTATTAAATATTATTATTCTACCTGAAATAATAATATCTAAATAATAGTAATGATAGATTAAAAATAAAATAATTCTAAAATCAATTATTTTATTTATTTTTAAATTAACGAATAATTAATTATTTTTTGCATACAGTCAATGTCAATTTAGATTACAATAAGGTTAATTTCCATGTACGAGTATACAGTCAGTGTGTTCAACAATAAACTATAAATGTTTAAAGGCGGATAAGTTCAGCAGAGTCATGCAATACTTAATTTAAGCTTTGAATTGATTTATTAATTAATTGTTATTTTATGTTAGCAAAGATTTACATGTTTCTCATTCAAGTATACCGTACTACTTTGGCGTCGTAGAACACCAGTTCTAACTACAAATCGTTAGGCACTTCTAGTTTGTCTAAACTAAGCACTATAAAAAAGTAATTAAAAAACATTAAAGTGTTTTCTTTTCATGAAACTTTCTGTTTGGAGATTTAGCATTATCAAATCTTAAAACCCCTAACTTGCAACTTTATTTATTCATCAATAATGTTTCAAACAGAAAATACTATAAAACATATATGACTGGTTGATATGTATTTATGAATCATATGTGTAAAGATAATTTTATAGGCTTTATTTTGGTAAAATTTACTGAATGTTACGTCATAACTTTACATTCGTGAGATGCATAGCAAACATTAAAGGAATTATTAGCAAGCAATTGTTACTTAAACGGTACATACGGGTAGAGAACCATTCAAAAGCAACTGAATTTTTCATGCAAGTTAGTACTAAACTGCTAAGATTTTAAAAATTGAACTGCACTATCTTGTAAATCTAATTCAGTTACGAATTATTTGTTTTTATACCAACGGACGGTATTTTTACATTTTAACCATTTAGATATTCGCTTTTCTTCAGTGGCTTCAATAGATTCGTCATCGTCGTACATTGACTAAAGTTGAAAAACACAGGTGACACCAGCAGAATGACAGTAGGCATACTTCAGGCAACTATTAGGACCTATCACAATATTGATCAATTTGCCATTTGAAACAGGATCCATCCCGTCCCCTTTAAAGAGCTAGTCATTCCAATTACAATAAGGACGATCCCTGCCTAACGTGAAGGGATCCAAATTATTCGTCCGATCTTAAGTATTTCCTCGTGTAGTAAAAGATTCCTATGAAAAACATTCTAAAAAATAACCAAATTATGATCCCGAGCAATTCGGATCCAGGAACAACAAATCCACAATTGACGTGATAGGCCACCTTTTGGACAATGTTGTCGATGGATTGGTAGGACGAGAAACTAGTGCTTAACATGTTGCTATACATTTCCAAAGCTTTTGGCTGTTTTTATCACGAGCCGTGGTTTCAAAAAAAAATTTAAATATCTCATTGTGTCCCTCAGGGTTCTATTATTGGGCCTCTTCTTTTTCTGATTCATGTATGCAGACTGAACTCAGTTATACTCCATCAGAATCTAAGTGACTATGCGAATGACACGACTCTCTGCTACAAAAGCAAGTCAACACAAGATCTTCAAATCTCATCATTAACGGAATTGAATTCATGCATTCAGTACTTCGCTAAAATGAATTTGTAAACTAAACAGTCAAAATCTAACGTCATTATCTACGACCGCGCGTGGAAGTTTGGCGAGTAAAATGGGTCTGTATTATAGCATAAATAAAACTATACCAAACTATCAGTACGGTAAATAAGAAGTTTTTATTTCAAAAATAATTCCATAATAACAGAACATGACATACTTAAATAAACACAAGTGGGAGTTTGATGAATTATGTTTCAGTAATGTGGATACCAGGCGCCATTCCTATCGTTCCTTTTCCTTCGTTGCTATCCCACCGTATGTTTCGGGTATATCAATGCCAATGTAAAAAAGTCCTTTCGGATTTTGATAAATTCCTAATCAGTCAACACTAAAATCCAAAAATCAAAATTATACTTTACATTTTATACTTTTCAAATTACTTCTAGGGGATTACAATAGCTTTTGTTTGTAAGTGGCGTTTCCCTAATTATACCTACTAAATATTCCAATTTCTAGTTAATTGCTTTCTGGAAAATGTGAAATTAACATTAAATTATACTGTGATGAGATCAAAATTTTAGACTAACTGTGATTTAATAACACACAGAAATGCACGCACCATCTTTAATACATAAAATAAGAAAAGAATTCTTGTAATATCTTTTGAAACAACAATTCAGTTCATACACAATTCAGAATTCAGTTCTCAGCAGACCTTGATATAATATCGTGCATGTTACGAGAATGTTGTTTGTATAGGCTGCGCCACCACACTGAGCTATTTATAGATAAAGCTATTTCCGTTATCCCCTTGCCAAGAGACGGAAAACTTTTACGTTCTTCCGCTTCAGACAGCTATTTTGTCATATTGAATTAAGTATATACTTAAATCGGAATAAACACTTAACACAAGAATCATCACGTGACGTTCTGCGCCTACCACCTTATTCAATATTATGAACATTAAATGTACTCAATGCTGCGGCCACCTGCCAACGTTTCCATAACGTAAGCACATGTACCTAACTAATATTAACTTTGTTCACATAACAATACTGGTGTTTGTTGTCGTTGGAGTGTCACTGTTAACTGTAACAATATATATATTTTCATTTCATTTCAAAAAGATTTTATTTCACAGTATTTACAAACTTTACAATATATTTATACAAAACAAAAGCAACAAAGAATATAAAACCATTGATCTTGAAATATTTACAAACTTAAAAATAATCAAATAATAATATAATCTTCAAACAAACTAAAAGTAAACTTAACAATCAAAAGAACTTAAAAAATACAAGCTCGATAATTGTGAAATAAAATAGAGCATCCAATAGGCAAAAGCCCGATGGAGGATGCACATCAGATTAAAATAACATAATAAAACTAAACTCAAAGAAGGAATGAAACCGCTACATAATAATATATTAACAAGAAAACCATACAAAATCTATAAAAACAAGTCATGGACGTAAAAATTTAAAAGACTAATTGGAATTATAAAAGATGATAAAACGAACTAAAATGTACACATTATTCATTACTTCATTCAACAATTTTCAGAAGGCACTCACAATTATCCAATGAAAATAAAAACATTTTTAAACTTTAAAAAACTATTTAATGGTGCTAAATGATCTAATTTAAAGGAAATAAGATTAAACAATCTTGGAGCATTAAATGTAAAAAAATGTTTGAAAACAGTTAGATTAGGCTTTGGAACCGAAACAAGCAAACTTCTGAAATTATATCTAATATTACGTGTGAGGGCCGGGTTTGAGCTTCTTATGAAAAATAGTTTTAATACCTTATATATGTAAAGATTTTCGCAAAGGGAGTATTTTTAAATTTAAAAATAGTGGCCAGGAATGATTGGTTTTATTTGATTTGGTAATAATACGGATAAAGGATTTTTGAAATGTAATGAGAGGATAAAGCGTGGAAATATACGTACCTCCCCAGCATACAAGCCCATAACTTAGTCTGGAGTGTATTAAAGCGTGGTAAACATTCAGCAGCAAGCTTGGAGGACATACATCACGCAACATATAAAAGCTTCTCAAACTTCTATAAAACTCTTTTTTCAGTGAATTTACATGACCTTTCCAAGATAGATTTGAGTCAATGGTAAGTCCAAGGTATTTGTATCTGTCCACTTTTTCAATCTTTTTACAATTACAAACGTTACCCGCAGAGCACGTAAAATGATGGTAGTATACATCATATTCAAAAATTACTTGTACCTCGTAAGTTAAATATCATGAATTTTGTTTTGTCACTTAGGAGCATTGCATTTTTATTAAACCAAAAATTTAAAACTTTCAAATCATCATTCATTTGTCTACTAATAGCTTCCAAATTGTAATCAGAATACGTCAGTGCTGTATCATCTGCAAAAGCTGTCAATTTACCATTTAATTCTCCATTACATAGGTCGTTTATGTACACAAGGAAATATATATAATTTTTATTTGATTTATTTATGTATACAGTTGTATTAAATATTTTGCAAGAAGATTTGTTGATTGATGTTATTAATTATAACACCTATAGGGTGTTTTAGGACTCATCGGATGTTTTGAACATTAGATCTATGTTTATAGTAAACACATTTTTAACTTAAGTTGGATTTTGAAGATTTTTGTATTTTATGTGTTTTTTCTTTAAAGAATATTTCTTTAATACCTGTATACGTAAATAAACTAAAGTATGGATGGATAATTTTTAACACGAATTTTTAGCTTTTATAAAAAAAAATATATATAATATATATATGTAGATCTGAAACAAATTAATCCTAATCTTAATAACACTATAAATGATAAATTGTCTTTGTTTGTTCGTTTTGCTTTCACGCGTAAACTATTACATCGATTTTACTGAAGTTTTATATGGACATTCTTACGGTATTTGGTATAAATATAAGTCTATTCTTATATCGAAAATCACTCCGGTCTTCGTCCCACTGGAATTTAAGGTATCACAAAATCCCGTCTTGGTCTCTAAAGTTGTAAAATATTAATTGAAAGCTACTTCTAAATATAGTCAACTGTTCTGTGTAAACATTGTTTTATAACAGTACAAACATATGACCAATTATTTTAACAATTTTTTAAAATTTGTTTACATTTATGGTGTGTAGAATCTCTAAGTAATAACAATTAGCTTTAAAGTCCTTTTAAGACTTCAACGATTAGTTAAGTACTCATCATCCTTAGAAAATGTTCTAAAACATGAAGCAGTCGACAAGAGCTATATATAAAATATAAAGCAGAAGTCAACGCGCGCGCACGTGCACGCGTTTGTAGGTGTGGCGTATGCGTGCGTGCGTTGAACCTTTACGTTACATAGTTTACATGCATATCCCACTTCAAATACTCATAAATATATAGAACTAAATATTTCACACTTTCAACTATTTATGAATTACAACATTCACAGCTATATAGCCTACATTGATGGGAGTGACAACGCAATTCAAAAACACGTCTTGAAAAGATTCTTTTGTCTTATTATAAAAAATGCAATACACTTAGCTACAGTTAACCATCCTCTGAGCGTAGTCCATCCTCAGAAATCTGAACCTTCTCACTATAGCTACGTTATAAGAAAACTCGGTTGCTCCACCGTGCTTGTGCACCTAATCAGATAATACAGGATACTTCCCCACCTATAGATTATACTGTATTTTGTAGTTTAGGTTGTCTCTGATGTCGAAACGATTTTGAGCTTCTTTGTCACCGAAATTTGTCGTCTCTTCAGACGAACAGCTTCTAATCACTGCAGTAAGAGGGAAGTGAGTTAAACTCAACATTCACGTACCCATTCTGTGCCTGTTCAGCTGAATGACTTGAATCCAATAGAAGTTTTTTGTGTAGCCGACACATAAAAATATTATTGAGGACATGTATGATGTTTATGGTTTATCAATAAACCCATGTTTTTATTTTGAGAAAGCAGTTTTTCTACTGTCGCTAAAGTACTGCTATCCACGTATAATGGTGACTGTTTTCTCATTTTAAAGTGAGAAATCTGATACAATATAACAGAGGTTAAAACTATTGACAATATTGTTATATCCTAGACTTTATCAATCCTAGAACTAGCATAATTTTAGTAAAACAGGAATGAACAATACATAATCAAAATGTTTAGCATTGTGTTATTATTGTATATCAAAAACATATGCCTGTACTCGTATATACAATAATTATCCGTGAGATATCAGGAACTACAAATGAATGATGATCTAATAATGACGATCTTACTCTCAAAGTATTTATTCTGCCTTCGTCGCGGTTCGCAGAATACACATCCATATACTAAAGCTAATATACATTGACATAATCACGTTAACGGTATGAAATTCTTGTTATGGGTCAGTAATCATCATAGTACTTACTATCATAGTACTTACTAATTACTATCAGTAATTATCATGACATCTTGTGCACTATAGGATTTCGTTCATTTGCCATTTTTATATGTTACAAAATGTATAACACTACGTTTCGAGGATTAGAATCTATCCTCTTCGTCAGGTATAAGAAATTTTAATTTGAGGTTTCGTAAATAAAACTAGCAACATAACCGCTAAGTCCACTTTTGATTGGTGATAGACCACTTTGGGGCCAATGCTAAAAAGAACTAACTAGAAAAACCTAAAAATATTTAAACATTAAAGTCTAGGATCAAGCAATATGGCCGGAGACGACTGCCTCTACTCTTCCCCCTCCACGACCATCGCCTACCTCTCTCACTGTTTCAGACGACACGCCGCGAGGCCACAGAAAGTGCCGAAATTGATTTTCTTGTTGGTATGCCACTTTCGCCTGTGCTGGCGTAACACATGATTGTGCTCAGGACTTCTTGTGCTCGTGACTTCCATCCTGTGAAGTGGACAACACCTGGGTTCTTATGCCCCTCTAATATGAAGAGGATTTTTACAATAGATTAAGACAAAGTTGAATTTAAAAATATTACAATGTTTGTTTTAACTTAGAATGTTATGGAATAAATCAAAGAATTAGACTCAGATAAATAAATTTGCTCTACAAACAACTACATCATTCCACTCTTGTTAGTTTTTTTTATTACAAAACCTTTGATTTGCGATGTTGAATTTTCTACTAAAAATATAGGTTCACCAAACTCTATATCAGTATTTGTTACTTTATTGAGGTCTATTATAAATAACGGAAAGTGTTAAAACTATAAATGTCAAACTATCATTTAATTGCGAATGTATTACAATAGTAAGTTAGGCAATTTCGTCATCTAGGCTCTTAAGTTAGTATTGTCGTTAATTGTTCCGTATAACTCCGCCCCCATTCTTACAAAAAGATTTCAAAATTGATGTCAGCGCGCTCATATTATTAAACATCTTTTATTTAAATATGCAATTTAAATTATCTGTATTAAATAAAAATACGGCATATATTTGAGCCACAAGCAAATTATGTTCTTTCCAGATATTTGGGATGGTTCAAGAAGCCCATAACCTAAAATTTTATTTAAATTGTGATCCAGAGAAGAATAATTCCTAATTTACTCTTGCTCTGAATAGCTAAAACTTTAAAAATGTGAGGATCTGCTGGAAATATTTAAAAGTTGAAGCGATATGTCAATTCAAGACTGCACAGAGGGAGCATCTGCCAATGTACGATACTAACTCTCACGGTCACGCACCGCCATGATGTTTACTAGAGTATAGTGGGAGACTTGTAGCCTACTCACTATAGATACTATAGGGTGGACGAATGATACTCTATAATATGCCACCACTGTTAAGCTAGGAAGAGATTAATCCGGATTGTTTTTAATTGGTTGGCCATAAATAATTAAATATGCATGAACTAAATTCATTATATTTTCTGGTTATGATATAGGTATAGTAAGAGTTAAGCCGGTAAAGTAACATTGCCTACTTGGAAAGTGGAGACGCGTGTCTGGACTCATCTGGCGTGTCCTGACTGGAACTCGCCATTCGCGCGGGCTGTACTGTAGGCTGCGACTGAGGCCCTGAGTCAGACGTCAGTACTTGGCTCTCTGCCACGCCACGTCCCACTACTAAATCTGGCTCATTCATAACTCCATTGAATTGACTTCCGACCTGACATTAATTACCATTGGATCATTAACTATATTTCATAATAAAAATTAAAGATCTACTAAGCCTGTTTATGGAGTCATTGATAACAATAAAAACTTAAACCTACGGCTTTCATCTTATAATTTCTTTTCAACTATACAACAATGCCATAAAATATCTTTTCCAAAACATAACTATTCCTAAAGCTAAAAATCAAAATGTGTCATGTAAAGTAACGCGTCCGTTTAGCCTACTGGGTTATTCATTTTGGAAGATTAGAGGTTTTGCATTAGTGTGACTTATCCAAAGTTAGATTGTATCCCGGTTTTATATTGTACTGTATGATTTACAATATGTGATATTTTCAGTTAAAAACCAATTTTGAAAACCACTTTACATAAACAAATTGTCAAAAAATGTTGAAAACAAACAAAAAATATCAGTTTTAAAGATTTTTAGTGTGTATTTTCCATATGAATTAATATATGATTATTTAATAACCACAAATTTGTATTACACATTTGTAGTACACATGCGTCAGCCATTTCGGCTTCTGGACAAAATATTATATTTATATAAAGGCTATATTACACTTCAAAATTTCAAACTTGTCATTGGAATTTCCTTTCCTGGTGGTCTCGGAAATACCAATGCAAATTATTCTAGGCTGCGACTTTCTGTCTAAAACCAGAGCGATCATTAATATGGCAAATCAAACATTAACATTCCCATATAACACTTCTTCGGTTATGCATCTCCCTCAATCAGCTGATTACCAAGTCCAACAATATGTCCCTTAAAGTTAAAAGAACACCTCTTGTCAGATCAAGCGGACCAACTATTAAGACTGGTAAATGCATTTTTAGAAACAATTGCCTCTAAATTAGGACGTACACATTTAATCGAATATAAAATCAAAATAAATTCGGAAGCAATTGTTAGAAATAGACCCTATCCGCTTGCTCCATCAAGAATGGAGGCAATCAAAGAACATGTTGATCATTTATTGACCAACAGGTTGATCAGATCATCAATGTCCCCCTACGAATCTCCAGCATTTTTAGTAACAAAGAAAGGCGGAAAACGCGCATGGTTGTTAGGCCTACTTTTAGACAGCTCAATTCATTAATAGTTCTTGAGGCAACTCCCATGCCAACCATAGAGTCTGATTTTTAACATTTGGGGCAAGCAGCATTCTTTAGCTTGGTGGACTTGAATCAGGCATATTTGCAGGTCCTTTTGATTGAAGACTCAAAGAAATACACAACCTTTGTTCTACCTGTTGACCAATTTGAGTACAATTTTCTGCCTTTTGGTCTTGCATACCGGTTCTCAAGTCCTCACACGTTTAATTGATCAAATTTTTGGAGATATCAAATATAAATATGTGTTTAATTTTTTCACGATTTGTAAATATAAGTAAAGGCCATTTGTGATAAGCACAATTGTGTCACCTCCGAGAAATAATAAGTCGCCTAAAACAGGCGGGATTAACCATTAATCCGGAGAAAATGACCCTGGCAGCAAATCACATTCAGTATTTAGGCCACACATTTGCCAATCATACCGTGACAATTCAAACAGATAGATGCAAGGCAATAGTTGAGTTCCCTGCTCCTAAAAATTGGAAACAACTAAATAGATTCTTGGGAATGACAGCTTTCTATTCTAAATCCATGAAATCATTTGCAGAAATAGCTCAACCACTTAATAGTCTTCAAAAGAAAGAAGTAAAATTTGCTTGAACAACAATCCGCATTCAAAGGTTTAAAACAGCTTTAACAGCGAATGCAGTTTTGAACATGCCGTATTTTACTCGACCTTTTGTTTTACAAACCGACGCATCAACTTCCACCTTAGGTGCCTCGCTCAGCCAAGACTACAATGGCAACTTAATGCCAGTGGTATTTGCTTCGCGACCACTAAACAAGCATGGCCAGAATTACGACACTCTTCAACTTGAACGCCTAGCTGTCGTCTTTGCCTTTTCCAAATGTCAACAGTATCCTGGAACACAGGGAATTCTTCTTGCAGACAGATTATTCAGCATTATCCTGGCTTTAAACCACCCGCATCAAGTTGGAAAAGTTTATCGCTGGATTACATTTATAAATTAATTTCCATTTCAAGTAAAACACATTAAAGGGTCAGAGAATGTAGTTGATGATTTTTTATCGCGCCTGTTTGAAAATAACTAGCCAACTAAAGTGCACGCAAACAACCTATCTGAAAAACCATCCACTTTACCCCAGTATCACTCTTGGCAAGATTCCCAGAAGTATTTAAAGATACTGGTACTCACCAACGTGAAGACCCTGATCTATTAAAGATCATAAAGTCGAGTAATAGGCCCTCTCACTATCAACTTTGTCAGGGAATGCTGATTGTCAAAATATCGGACAGACATACACCTAAAGTAGTATTACCTAAAAACCTAATCGATATGGTTATCAAATAATATTTTCACGAGTCAACAACTGAAGCTGATTTAGGCATTAAGAAAACACAAAAGCGTATTCTTAAAATATTTTGGACACGAAAACTAGACAAATTAATCTCAGACCGGGTAAGATCATGTAAAATTTACCAACGTTCCAAGCAGGCTCAGAACTTTAACTTGCATCGGAAGTAGTCACGAGATCTTTTGAAAAAATATTCATTATTTGATATATTGGATTGGAGGGGATGACTGATTGCTAGCAAACACGTGTGCAAGTCGGCTCTAAAGTTTTTATAGTTTTAAACTGGTATTTTTCTGACAGTTTTTATGGAAAGTGTGTCATTACACGCGTAAAAACAGTAGGTATTTTTTTATCGAGTCACTAAAACTTTTTATAACGTGTGTAGTGAGTAATTCGCTTATCAGATACAGTATTTCATGTACCGATCGCCGCCGCAGCTCAGGTCCGGGTCTAAAGGTGAGCCTGTTCCATTATCTGGCGGAGCTGATAAGCAACGGTCCGAGCGCTCCTTATCTGTGACGTCCGACCCCGGCCGCTCTACAACACCAACAATGCCTGCCACCGGGACCGACAAGGCCGCCAGAGTTGACGCGACTGTCATCGCCGACCTCGTCGGCAAGCACCTTTTTTTCTGGCGACGTCTTCGGCCGGCTCGTGACCCGCATCACCCACGAGCTGAAAGGGTGTTGTCGAGGAGGCTGTGCGGGCGGCGCTGGCGTCCGTCAGCGATGAGGTGGCGAGGCTCCGGGAGCAGGTGGGAACCTTAACCCAGCGGCTAGAGGAGATAGACGGCCAGCTGCAGGGGCGCTGTGACGAGCTGGAGCAGTTCCAGCGACGCCAGAACCTCCGCATCTTCGGGGTGGAGGAGACGACGGGGGAGAACACCGACCGCATCGTGGTGGAGCTCTGCAGGGACAAGCTCGGTGTGGACCTGCCTGTCTCCGCCATCTGTAGGTCGCAACCGAGTCGGCAGCCAGCCCAAGCCCGGCCCGACGGCAGGAAGAGGCATCGGCCTATTATCGTCCGCTTCATCAGTTTACCGAGACCGGCGGACGATCTACAACATGAAGAAGAAGCTGAAGGGCACGGGCATCACGGTGCGGGAGGACCTGACGGCGCGGCGACTGGAGGTGCTGAAGAGGGTGACGGCGCAGCACGGGGTCCGCAACACCTGGACCCAGGACGGCAGGGTGCTGTGGCTGGGCAGCGACGGCAGCAAGGGAGTGGCGACCCGGCTCTCCGACCTCCGACCCGCTAACTGATTAAGTACAGCATTTATTGTACCATTTTAAATTCTTCAATTTTGCTAACAATTTTTTTCCCGTTTTTAATTCACTACCATTTTATTTGATTTTTCTGTACTGAATATAGAGTTATTAATGTTCATTAAACTAAATTTTCGTTGAATTTTTTTTTTGTTATTTTTTCTCTCTTTTTCTCCACTTACATTTATGTTGTATTTATAATATTTATAATACTAATAATTATTATAATGAGAGCCTGCAAGCTTGCATGTATGTTGAAATGTAATTATGATTATTGGTGGTGTAGTAATAATTCCAATTAATTTTAAGTTTATATTCT
The DNA here is from genome assembly GCF_021130785.1 of Homalodisca vitripennis. Classification (NCBI taxonomy): domain Eukaryota; kingdom Metazoa; phylum Arthropoda; class Insecta; order Hemiptera; family Cicadellidae; genus Homalodisca; species Homalodisca vitripennis. The sequence goes on from NC_060210.1 coordinate 172,680,885, forward strand.
ATGATAAGGTATTATTTTTTCTTTGTTATGGTATGCGTGTGTGTGTGAATGTTCTGACCGCAATGTCACTGTCGCGTGTACCGCCGGCCGCTCGCTGCCTGCAGTATCGCGCCTCTGCGCGCAGCCGCGCGCGGGCTCTGACAGCCCTGCCCCGAGCGGGCGCGCCTCTTCGCTCTCCCTGCCCGCGCTTCTCTGCCGCTCTCTCGCTCCCTACAACAGCTTCCTCAAGGCAGCCCACGTTAAACGCACAATCACTGTTTAGTCATATTGATGAATTTCGTTCCATTTTTGAGCCATTACATACCGACATTATCTTGCTCTCTGAGACTTGGCTTAAAACCAACCACAGGCGACAAGAGTGTTAATTTAGCTGGCTACAACATCTTCAGGAACGACCGTCTACACAAACGTGGTGGTGGAGTCGCAGTTTATGTCAAGTCTCAGTTTCCTACTTCCATCTTATTCTTATCTGATACATCTAGAGAGGGACGGCCTGAATTTATGTTTTTGGACGTCAGTGTTTAATGGGACGCATGTTTTAGTCGGTGCATGTTACAGGGCCCCCCAATACCGGCCATCTTGCCGAATTATTGAACACACACTCATCGATCTTATGGCTCGTTACAGTCATGTCATTGTCATGGGCGATCTTAACTCCGATTTGTTAGGGCCTACTACGTATGAAAAAACCTTTTTGACCACAATGTTTCAGTCATGTAACATGTCTCTGCTACCACTTCAGGCCACTCATCACACTGCTACAACCGACACGTGGCTTGACATCATGGCTGTTTCTAACCCGACCCACGTTGCACACCACGGACAATTTCCTGCCCCTGGACTTTCAAAGCATGATCTCATTTTTTGTGCCTATAAACTCCATATCCCCAAAAATAAGCCCAATATAATCAAATATCGCAAATACAGGGACATAGATCATGCTTCACTTCTTAACAGATGCTGCTGCTTTACCCTGGCATGAAGTAACCACTGCCAATAATGTGGACGAAATGGTTACCAAATTTAATGCTTTTCTTACTAAATTTTATTTGATAAACATGCCCCAATCATAACCAAAAGAGTAACCAAAGCCCCCTCTCCATGGATGAATGATTTCATAAGAAATTTGCAAAAGCAAAGGGATTCCGCCTTCAGAAAAGCTAAACGTTCTAAATCCACTCAAGATTGGGAGGCCTATAAGCGTCTTAGGAATCACACGCAGCAGCAAAATCCGTAACGCCAAAGTTAGATTTTACCACACAACACTTTCAGAACCTCAGTCCACTAAATCATTGTGGAGTAAAATTAAAGACCTTGGTGTGGGAAAATCCAATATCAGTCCACCTGTTCCATTTGACCTCAATATTATAAATGATTACTTTATTAATATCCCTGTTAATATATCTGCAGCTAGCGATTATTTTGCTGAGCTGGAGGCTGCTCCTCAGGAAGCAGCTGGCCGCCAGTTTTCTTTCACACCTGTGAGTGAGGCTGATGTGCTTGCTGCTTTTACGAGGATGACCAGCAACGCAGTTGGGGCTGACAACATACCTTTGCGCTTTCTAAAAGATACATTGCCAATCACCCTTCCTGTTTTAGTAGTCATTTTCAATTATTCTTTAAATTCATCTGTCTTTCCCTTAACCTGGAAGCATGCTTTAGTTCGTCCGTTGAGAAAAGTGGTCTAATCCGCAATCCCCTTCTGACCTACGTCCAATCAGTATTCTCCCTTGTCTCTCCAAATGCCTTGAAAGAGTGGTACATCAACAAATTTCATCTTATCTGAATACCTATACCATCTTGTCTAAATGGCAGTCTGGATTCAGGCCTAATCACAGCACCACCACAACCCTAATTAAAATTACTGATGATATCAGATTGGCAATGGACAAGAGACTAATCACCATTTTACTGCTTTTTGACTTTTCCAAAGCCTTTGACTGTGTTTATTACCCCCCTTCCTCCTCATCAAATTGAAGAAGTATGGTTTCTCCGATGGGTGTGTTAACTGGGTCCAAATCGTATCTTACTGGGTGACAGCAATGTGTCAAAGAAGGGGAAACAATATCGGAATGGAAAACCGTAACACGGGGTGTTCCACAGGGCTCTGTTCTTGGGCCCCTATTGTTCTCCACTTTACATTAATGACGTCACATCTATTATAAGGCAACTCTAAGTTTCATCTTTATGCCGATGATTTACAAATTTACGTACACTGTTTCGCCTGATGAACTGAACACGTTTATGGTTCTGCTCAATCACGACATTGAATCAATTGCTTGTTGGGCAAATAAACATGGGCTGAAATTAAATGAAGACAAAACGCAGGCAATGGTATTGGGAAACCCAAGACTGATCGACCGTTTGGACTTCAACGTTGCACCAAAACTGAAACTCAATAACCACGTACTTAAATATTTCAAAACAAACTGAAAAACCTTGGTCTTACTATGAGCCCAAGTCTTAAGTGGAGTGACCAGGTTACGGGTAACGTGTAATAGAATATTTGCTGGCATTCACAGTTTAAAGCGTTTTTGCTTTATATCTACCGTTCAGTGTCAAGGTTATGCCTGGTTAAAACTCTCATACATGCCCACACTTCAACTACTGTGACGCTGTGATCAGTGACATGACTGTTGAGCTTTCGGACAGGCTTCAACGTGCTCAAAACTATTGTATCAGATTTTATTTTCAATCTCAGATGTTATGAGCATGTGACTCCATTTTTCAAACAGCTATCGCTTCTGAAACTTCAACAACTTCGCCAACTTCACATTCTTTTCAACTCTACATTCAGTTATCAAAAACAAGTCACCTGTTTACCTGTCCGAACATTTCAAATTTATTTCCGATATAAGTGAGCGACCTACGAGAAGGGGATCCACCTTACTGTCAATTCCTGTTCATCGATCGAAACTTCTTCAGTAAGTCGTTCACTGTTCAGGCATGTCGCCTCTGGAACTCTCTTCCTGATGATATACGTATTATAGAGGGCCGGGCTCGTTTTGGGGCAAGGGTCAAGGACTTGTTGCTGGCCGGTCTGTGGGGGTGACGGGTGGCGGTGCTCGTGGCGTGCTTGTGGTCGGGCTGTGTGTTTGAGAGAATGAATGTAGTAATAACGAGAAATTCTTTAAAAAATTAATCTGTTAATTTAAGTTTTAATTTAACTTTGTTTGAATTTTTTCCTACATATTAAGCTGATAAATTTTATTTTTAATTATTAAATAGTAATGTATATATTTTGGTTAATTTTTAAGCATTTATTTTAATTTAAAATTTGTTATTAGTTAAGATCTTTCACTGTACATATATCTGTATATTATGTGAGGTTGAGTGGTAGAGAGGGCTAAATAGCCCTAACATCCGCCTCTTAAATAAAGGCATATTTCATTTCATTTCATTTCATTTCATATATCACGTTGTACAACTACTCACATCAAACAAAGGCAACCAATATCTGCTGACGGTAGTCGCTGCTTTCTCCCAGTTTGTTATTTTGTTACCAGCTTGAAATGCAACGGGAAAAACAACAATCGATATTTTATCTAAAAAAAGGTTTTTTCTTTTTGGGTTTCCAACATTTTTAGTTTCAGACAATGTATCCCAATCCAAAGGATGGCAGACCTGTGGTGTCCAACACATTTACACTTCACCTCATTATCCAAATCCAAGTCACACAGAGAGAGTTAATAAAAATTTAAAGATGGCACTACAAATATTTCAGGGCATAACCACAAGACGGGATGAACACATTCACTGGCTGCAGGTAACTTTTAACTCGGCAGCTCACGGAAGCACTAAAACAACTCTAGCTATACTAGTATATTTCTGGGTCGGGAAATACATCACCACTCGAGTTGGCATGGAATCTCGATTCATTGCTATCACAGGACCCGCAACAGACAATGCAAGAGCGTTGGAACAATGCACTCTCCAATTAAAAAAAAGCTAGGGCAAAATTAGAGAACGCTTATACAACGCCGGTAGGACAACTGCCCACATCTCGCCGGGTGACAGGGTCATGTTTCGAAATAACCCAATTAGTAAAGCTGCTGACTGCCCACCACATTATCAGACCGCCGAATCAACGATTAGAACCGGTCTTTCCTGATAAGCCGCGTGCGGATGGAGGACCGGTGGTCTGATAAGGAGTCTAGATTGATTCAGGGAGCAGTGAGGACGTCTGATCGCGAGTGGCGGTGACGGAAATATTACCTGTCGCAAGTCTTATTTTTATTATTTATTTTAAGAAATTGTGTCACACTATGGATTGATTTAATAATCAGGGGGGGGGGTTAGGTGCCGGAAAATTATAGGGGGCTCATTGTAAATTATAAATTGTTAGTATGTTGGGACGGGTTTGGTCGTGATGGGAGGTCGGCGTCCGGTATGTGTAAGTTGGTGTCGGTATGTGTAAATTGGTGTCGGTAAGTGTAAATTATCTTTGGCGTTATTAAATTGTTTTAACCATTTACTTTTACTGTTTTTGTGCTTAAAATTATAACTTAAAATTCTTATCAAAGCTGGCAGGAGAATATAGTGTAATTAGATTATGGTCGCTCCACGGTCTTCATCGTGCAGGCGGTACAAGCCTAGTCCTGCACGGTGACACGTTGCTTCAAAAAAATCCATCCCAAATCGTCACAATTGGTAGCAGAGCGAAAACTATAAATTTTATTGAATCAAATTATTTTACATCTGTTTTCAAAATCGTTGGCTAACTAAATTCTTAATACTTCATTTTCAAATCTTATATAAATTTTTTAAATAGAACCTAAAACAAATCATTCGACATTATATAAATTTTCTAAATTGAATATGTTCTACACTTATTACTAAACAAGGTAATATCAATCTATTTATTTTAAAGAATATTTTATTATCAACAGATTATTATTATCGCGAAGCATTAATTAGTTTGCCTTTTAAATTACCGTGTTGTTAGTGTTTAACAATTATCTCCTGCCAGCAATTAAATTATTTAGCCATACTTACGGTCTTTATGTATTTCATTACTTGGATTATATACAATAATCGATATACAGCCCCCAATAATCGATATAATGTATAGCTTATTAGTTTCCAACACTGCCGACACCACGCCGACAATGGAGAATTGGCTTACATTTCAAAATTATTTTGTTTGAAATTAATATTAGAAAAACCTTTCATTTTGCATTACAAACATATTATAATTATGAATGATTTATTTTGGAAAGTTTTTCGGCCATACTTTAATAGACATATATACGAGTATATAACTAATAAAAATGGGGAATTGGAATTATAACAAAAGTAATTACATTTCAAAATTTATTTTGTTTACATTGGTACTAATAAACTTTTATTTTGCAAACATATGAAATATTAAATATCAACACTTAAATTTCGTTTATATTTGGTAATACTTCTAATAGTCACATATGTAATTAATGTAAAACAATTGTTCAAATGGCATATTTTCAAATTAAATCAAAATTTCAATTCCAACAGCTATGCTTGAATAAGTACATATACAGACAGTACTGCTAGTCTATAAGAATACAGAGTTGCGATTGTTGTGAAAGTTTGCATAGAGCTATATAAACGAATACAACTGGATTGAGCTAAATTTATTTCAAGTACCCAAAAAAAAAAACCTATAAAAATACAAAAAAAATGCATAAAATTACATAAAAATGTACAAAAAAATAAGTAAATGTCAGGATACTTTCAAACCAGTAAATGCTCACTTTCACAAATTTATTTCTTTCCCATATCCACTACACGGTGTGTTTTATTCAAGCAAGCTTTGAAAAACACTAAATTTTATATAATTTAATCTTATTACAACAGTAATCATCATCATATTATAATAGATATTGATACTAGATGGCTGGTTTTTCTAGTTTTTACTAATTAATTAGTGATACATTTATTACTATATTTATTAATTTATACATTGATGATACGTTTATTACATTAGCAGTCAATAAGGTCTCTTTAATTCAAACCATACTAGATTTATTTTAGATTTTCCGTGTTTACAAATTCGATCTTTTTAATGATTATAACAGTAAATACCATTTACAGGAGTAATTTCAAAAATAAATTGGGAGGTATGTTTTAAACGGCAATATCAAGCCACAATATTTGTATTTTCATACTATTCTGTTGATTGAAAACATTCAAAATTTATAGCTCTCATTGAAATATAATATTTAATCGTATCTATTAGGCCAATAAAACTTTATTTTAGATTAATATTGATCAAAATTATAACTTTTTATTCATTCGATATAATTTTAAGACCACTAGCAAAATGAGTTCATATTATATTTTGGTTCCAGGATAGGGTGTAGTCAGTTAAAGTTGGGTAAAGTTTGTATTATACTGTTAAATACCATATATTTTTGTCTGTTATCCCAATGTTTCATAAATGTCTGCAATTCAGTATGTTATTTTCAGAACTACAACATGCTACAATATTAGTAAGTACAAATTAATATATTACGTCTCTCTATAATAGCAATAAAGCTTTACATTATTTATATCCTCTTCACCAAGATTTGAAAAGGTAAGTTAACTGATGGTGCGGTAGTATAGTTGCTACCGAAATAAATCTAATCTTATCGCCTTATTATCAGTACCGGAAGTAGGCCCTATTGTTTGCCTTCTGCTGGGATTTTACAACATGCTTTGAGTTTACTTAATTTATTTAGTACACTCATTTCAAACTTTGGTCTTTCATAATTATCGTGAGAAAATCTCGGACAGGAAACACTTGAGAAAGTGCAAGTTGTGTTTTGAGAGTTATTTTAAAGTATTGGAATCAATTGAATTATTGAATTTAAATTGTAACGTGTTAATTAGTACGTATACTTAAATAATTATTTGTTCTTATTTATTGTAATCTGTAGATATTGAAACTTTGGATATTTTTTTCACTGGTTAAAAAAGTAATTAACTTATAGAATAAGTCGAGTAAAGTTATGATTCAACAATTAATGAAAATTAAACATTATAGATTTTCCTGTTTATTTGCGTGTTTGAAATATCTCTTATATATATGCATACTATTGGTAATGAAATGGTTTGATTTAAACAATGGCTTATTCGCACCCGTTATAGAGAATTTATCTTAACTAAAATTAATATATTTTAGACTCGGTATAACTCATGCAATTTAATATATTTCTTGCCTCCTATTTTTAGAAAGCCCTACGCCTCGCTCTTACATAAATTAAATGAGTAATTCTCACGTAATTCAATTAATGGGTGACTCACTAGCCCGACGTTATTTTTTTCTATTTAAGTAAGTTCAAAAGTTCACAATTAAAGGTTGAGACAAATTTTAGTTTTTTCCGGACTTAAAGTATGTGATTTAAAAGATTAAAATCAAATCACAGCGACCCTTTTTTAAATTCTGATTACCCTCTATTCCTGCTGATCGGCACAAATGATATTCTGAACGCCACGCCTGTAGACCATTTTAAAGCAACAATTTGTAGCTCTATTGAAATGCATTCGACGGCTATGTCCAAATTTACACATTCTAATCTCTCAGCTTCCGGTTTATCCTCGTATTCAACGGTGCAATCACACAGTTAATAATTTAAATGCCTTCAACCAGTTTTTTTATCTTCATTGAAGTCGGTAAACAACATTATTGTTCTTACTCCTACTGTCATTTATATAATCGAAAGTTTATTCCATAAATTTTACCCACATTCGGACAGACTAGACAGCGTACATTTTAACAATGAAGGGTTTCTACTTTTAACAATGTTATTGAAAGATATATTAAACAAAAAAACTCTTGAAACCAGTTATTAAAACCAGCCAAAATAGAATATAGACTTGTTATTTTAAAACTGAATTAAATGTTTCATACTTTTAATTCAGTATTCTGAAAAAAAAAAAATACTTTAATGCCAGTAAGTAATAAAAGGTGTCTATAAGGCAAAATATGATGCATATATAAGCCTTAAGTAATAATATTACTAAATATAATAATTTTTTATCTATCCAATTGAATATTACGCTTAAAATAATTGGCCACTATAATAAAATTGAACTATCAAATGAAGCATTCAATTATTGCAGTAATTAATTAATAACAAATATATAGTAAAAGTGAAACATACAACAATATTAATTGGTAAGCCCCCTTATGGTTACAATGGCACTGAATACCCCTCCAAACTTTACATAATAAATAGTATTGTGATATTAGTATTGATATAATTTAGTAATTGATATAATTTATTTATATTGAGTCAAGCATAAATAAGATGTTAGAGTGCGAAGATATCCTCAAAGAAGACGTTAGTGTCACTGATCCACCGTATGAATGGGAAAAACGCCCTAAAGGACTGGCTTGGGTAAATCTACTAAATGCATCTCAGGCCAAAGAACAGTGCTTATGTTGGGGAATAACTCCAGCACCTAAGTTAGAGAACAATCGTGTTTCTACTAAAAGAGCGTATCAGTGGAGCCAACTGTCAAGCAACTGTTCTTAATCCAACAGAGTCGTCTACTAGTCATACAACCACAGACATTCAGAGTCCCGTAACCAGCGACCAAAGAAGAACACAGTCACACAATATCAGCAGTTACCTGCTGCTCCTGTGGCCTAAACCACGTGTGGTGAAATGCTTCACATCACCAGTCACAGTTAGACTCGTCAATCCAACAAATGGAAATTTTTTAAGGAAGGTTCACGTATCTCAGTTAAAGAAGTTTTTCATGTCTAAGTATTATGTCCATGGTAAGTGACCTGCTCCTGTACAATTCTCCCTAGGTGATATTAGTTTAATGTCTCTTTTCATCTTCTTCCACACTCTAAAATTCCTCTTACACATTAATACACTTTTGGATCCTCTGTTGTCAACTGCTTGGGTGGCTGCTGAGACTGAGGGAGTTTTCTATGGGGGCTTCCCTATTAGTGGTCCGTGGTTGGTTGTTGATGGAGTTTCTAAATTTACTCTTTGAACACTCTATGGAGATGAAGTTTGAATTTACTTGGTTGGTAAGTTCTTTCTATATTTTAAAATATTGTCCTCCTACGTAGGAGTCCTTTAGATAACACAATTTGTGTAAAGATGCTAAATTTTATTTTTGTTCATTATATTTTAGTGCTCATCCTTTTACTGGATTCCTCATCAACCTGGAAATCTATGGATTGTTTTGAACACGACGATCGCATGCTCAAATTATTTCTTTTCCTTTCCCTAGATATACAAAAGCAGATAAGACAAGCATCCACACATCTCTATTATATCTTCTCTTTTCACTAACGTTTAATATCTAATCAAATCCAGGGTAGACTGTAAGAGTGTAATTGTACAAAAGCTAAATTTACTTTTTCATATTTTGTGTAATTTGTGTCGTACTAAATGTTATCTTAAGGAGTTTAATTTTATTATAGGGAACAGATACGATTATACTAACTTGCACCAATTCACGGGGTTATCAATATAAACATGATAAGAGAGAGTGCTCTTGCCTTGAGAAGAGCACATTACTGATGCTACTGCGACTTCAAATATGACAATAGCGTCAAAGTCAACTCATCAAGAACTGCAGCATTCTAAGACGAGAGGTACCCACTCTGTGCTGTGCAATCTATTAATAGTTCTAACGTCTCTAAAACTCTCGTCTCGGGAAGAGGACATCATCATCCTTATTAGAAGACTAACATCGCTGATAACCCAAGTAAAAAATGTTGTACAAGCCAACGAATAAGGTCGACAGAAAATCAGAACTCTATCCGCACGGAATCTAAATGCAATGTTGTTGAAACAAATGGCAGGTTTCAATCCTAACTCCTCATACACATAGCTTAAACTCAGCACCTAAACAATTTTCTGATTCTTAACAAATCACTTCCTATTCGGGGAGTGGGTGTGTCAGTTTATTTGCCCCATGGTTTATAATAGGAATACGTAGTATAAACGAGAGGTGCGACCGCCTAGTCGGTTACTGTTTAAAAGGTTTTAAAGGCTGGCCTCCGGTTAGTTTTTTTGAACAGCATTATTATCGATACATAATGAATCCTCCTGCCGTCACCCGCTCTTCGATTGGTGAAGACTGAAGAGCACCCAAAATTTTTGAATATTTCTAAGTTGAAATTTATTCACTCAGTGTTCCTTATTATAAATTTCTTCCTTCCCATGTCCTCTCCTGTTTTGCCTTTATGGGGGAAGATTGTGGTGACTAATCACCACATATATCAGAGGATCTGATCGACAGTTGGAACCAGACCTATCAGGTGCTGATAAGGTACCTGGCCTAACTCTGGATCACCGACAGGTTCGTCGGTCTGATAACGAGATCTGTGGAAGGTAGCGCAACGGGTAGTCGGGAGTGAGTGAGGGACTGCGGTGTTTGTACCATTCCGGAGGCGAGGAATACCGCAAGTTTTACCTTAATTATTTGGGTATTGGGAGGGGGTAGGTGCCGGAAAAACTATGAGGAGTGAATTGGTTTTCTAAATTAAAATATGTAGGAACGGGTTTTAGCATGGTTGGGGATCGGCGTGGTGTTGGTATACGAGTGTGATCTTATTTTGTCCGGTTTAATTTAATTAAGGGTTTAAAATCTTTTAGTTCTTTTCTTTAATATACGATTATTTAATTATCAAAGCTGGCAAGGAGAACAGGTGTAATTAAGGATTACGGTCGCTCCACGGCCTTATCGTGCACGGGTAACGTGGTGACGTGTCTAACCCTCTGCACGATGTCTTTACCGCTTCTACATTATACACACACAATCATAAAAACTAAATATATACCACAGCCGTTCAACCTTTAACAAAATCCACAACTCCTTTGTTTATGAACCGAGAGAAAACAGGAAACAAAGTTTATTGGAGTGCTTATAACATTCCCATAACATTTTGCAAAGAAACATTGTTTTATATCTCGCTCTACCGTTCAGTTTTCGAGATATTGATCAGATGTAAATCCCATAAGAATTTTTCTGACTGTAAGAATTGACGATATAAATGCTGAAACAAGTTGAAACTTGTTACAAAAAGTTATCTTATGAATATCTTAGGTAAGCTGTTGGCCAGCCTGGTAGGTTACGCCATTTCTTGCAGTATAGTGGCGGTTCAAACTTAAACAAAATTCACAACTCCGGTTTTACGAACCTTGAGAAAAAACTAAAGGGGCTTTGGAATGATTAAAACATGTTTTAAATTTTTTTATGAACCATTTATTTATTTTGAAAATTTTTCGAGATATTGAGTACAAAAAAAATTCCACAAGAATAAATTATATTGTTCAGTTGTCACAAAATTTATTTGCTTCTTCTGGCTGAGCCTTAAGGACTATTTTCTTGGTGTAAGTCTTTGTTAATGTTTAAACATATAACCTTATATGCATATTTTATTGTAAATATATAAAAGGTAGATAGTTTACTAACTGGTATTAGTATATTTAGTTTACAATAATAACACATTTTCTAAATACTGATACTATTAATTTACCATTACTCCTTTGACAGAAATCATATTTGAAGGGGTCAGAAGCCAAGGGGTACAAGTGACTTTATGGTTTTTTTCTGAGTTAACTTGTAGAAGCCATATCCTGAGTGTATTAAAAATGTTTGTGGCCAACAGGTATAAGTAAAACTCTGTTAAATGCTGAGATCTAGTGGCAAAATGAAAAACTACTTTCAGCATCAGCTGTTTTTAGTTAGAGGCCAAGGGGTATAAGCACTTGTATCCCTTGGCCTCTAAACAGCTACAGACATTTTGTTCAGGAATGTGTTCTGTTTACTGTATTGTTCAAAAAGCGAATTACTAATGTTGCTTCTAAGAAACACATATCTGAAACAGGTATTCCACCTCGAGACAAAAGAGGGCGTAAAGTTCCTACCAACAAAATTGTGCAGGAAAAAAACTGACTTGGTCAAGGAGCATATTGCAATGTTTCCAAGATACTCCAGTCACTATTCTCGACACATCAAAATCCAAACAGGAAATATCTTGCAGAAACCTTAACATATAAAAAGATGTATGAATGTTACAAGTTTTTCTGTGAAGATCGGGGCGTGGAACCTACTACTGTATCTTATTACAGACACATTTTCAACACTTGTTTCAACCTTACTTTCCATCGACCACACACAGACACTTGCAATACGTGTGATAAGTTGCAAAAACACCATCGAACACAGAGATGAAGAAGCAAAGGTAGCTGCGACTACAGCTAAAGAATTTCACCTCCATCAAGCTGAGACTGCTAAAACTGAAATGGAACATGCGAAAAGGAGGTAAAAGATGACCCAACCCATGTTGCGATATGTTTTGACCTCCAAAAAATGTTACCAACCCCAATACTAACTTGTACTAGAATTTACTACTCTTGTCAACTTTGGACCTATAATTTCAACGTCCATGATATCTGTACAGGTGATGCGTTCATGTTCATGTGGCATGAAACACAAGCTTCTAGAGGGTGCGAAGAAATTGTCTCTTGTTTGTTGCAGTATATAAAATCATTTCCTCCAACTGTAACCCACTTGACAGATTTTAGCGACAATTTGTGGGAGCCAGAACAAGAGTCACATCACAGTAAAGTTCTGGTTTCACGTTGTTAATGCAACTAACATTGAGACCATTGATTTGAAGTTTCTGCTTACTGGGCACTCTTACAACCACTGTGACAGGGACTTTGAGAAGATTGAAAATATGAAGAGGAACACGAAGAGGGGAGTTTATGTTCCTGACGATTGGATGGAGATTATTGCCGGAGCAAGTAAAAAGTTTATGGTAAAAAAGATGTCAGATGAAGATTTTGTTTCCATGGAAGCCATTCACAAGTTCTATGTTAAATCTGTACAGGGTATCAGTAAGATGCAGTGTATACAATTTAGAAAAAAAATCATCCTTGGACTTTGTTCTACAAAACTACTTTCAATAAAGACTTACCGTTTCCAGAATATAGCATGATCGCTAAGAAACCTAGGAAGGATTCCGACCCAACTGCCACCTTTGCCTCCAAAAACAAACAAAAAGAAAATAAAGGCATCTAAGTACAAGGATCTTCTTAATCTGCTGCAATTTGTACCTCCGTTTCACCACAGATTTTACAGATCTCTAGACTACCAAGGGAATACTTTAACAAGACTGGCCCAATCAAGAGAAGATCAACCTTGTGAGGAAAACCCTCATCATGAAGAAGACAACATTGAATTAGAAAACTTTTTTGACAGTGATTATGACTAAATATTTTAAGATAGGAGGTTTTGTAATAAAATGTGGGTTTTTATTTGACATAAAAGCCTGTGTTCTTAATTTTTTCCTAACTCCACTTGGAAGCCAAGGGATACAAGTGGCACCTCTTATCAGATAGTTAGCCCATATCATAAAGAGGGAAATTCAAAACCAATATAAAAAAGGTTTTTTAGCATTTTGAAATACCAGTAAAAAATAATGTGCTAAATTTACTGAACATATTTGTCCCTGGATTTGATTATATAACTTTAAACTTTAAACCTTGTTTTCTCAAAACTCAAAAAGAGTCACCTGTACCCCTTGGCTTCTGACCCCTTCATTTATAGTTAATTTAGTTATAAAATAAACACTTCACCTCGTTATCCAAACCCGTCAGAGAGAGTTAATAAAAATTTAAAGGTGGCACTACGAATTTTTCACGGGCATAAAAACAAGACTTGGGATGAACACCTTCACTGGCTGCAGGTGAAACCGCAGGTACTCAGCCGCTGTATACTCGTATCTGTAACTTGTGTAAGCCAGACACTCGCCGACAGCCCACACTTGCTTACTGTTTATGCAAGTAGTTAGGTGGTCGACTGTTTGTAGTAGTGATGTGATGTTTGGATAATTTGACTGATCCAGCTCAGTCGGCCTTGTTCACTGCAGAGTTACTGAACCTTCCCGCTAGAGCATGTCAAACAGGTCATCGCGAGAACCATTGAACGAAAGGACCCGCTTGCGAACAAGTGAACAGATAGAGGGACAAATGACATATCGTATAGTGAATGTATAGATTTATTTATAGCAATATGTATTGTTCCCAGAATCTAGTAAATGCAAGTACATCAATCAAAACTGGTTAACAAATTTTAACTGCAAGTTACCAGATACTTTACTAAATATTTTAAACGTTAATACTCGTGAATAATGGGCATGACTGATTCCCTGACAAAGGTTTTTAAAATTCAAACAGACACATTGCTCGTTTTTAAAATAATATATTTTTATTTTATAAGTAAAAAATATCTTAGCCATCTAACCGATTAAGTTCCCGCCACTTTTTATGAAACCCAGGCTCCCTACTCCACCCGACAAGCATTACGGTTACGGTTTTATTTTTAATCTGTCAGTAGGAAACGAAAGAACGAAATGATCATAGGAACGACTGAACTAAATGAACAAATGCACGATTTTGGGGACATAATGTAACCTATAATGTAAAATCTACGGAGTTTTAGTTAGTTGCTTATAATCATAAGCTCTTTTTCTATAGATAAGGGTTTTTATGTGCCCCAGCACATTTCGGTACCCAAATTCGAGATTTAAAAAAAACACATTTAATGACTGAATTGGTCACCGTGGTACAATTGATTGGCCTGCGCACTCGCCAGACATGGCTCCAAGTGATTTTTCACTGTGGAGTATTATAAAGAAGACTGTGTATGCTTCAAAACCGCAAAATCTTGACGAACTCAGAAACCTAATTAGAAATGTATTTAAACTAATTAATAACGATAAACCTATATTGCTAAAAATTTGTGATTATGTTCTCAGTCATTGTATTAAGTGTATACAAAATCAAGATGGACATTTCGAACAACTGCTATAACATTGTATGGTAATATGTACGTAATTTCATATAATGAATTTGTTTTTTTGCCTAAAACTGTTTTATTCAATTAACCTATAACGCCTTTAAATTTCTCTTCTGGGGATACTTACATATGTACCACCCTGTATACATAATCTGAGACTGTATTTAAAAAAACAATATATGAAGAATGGTATAAATATAACTATTATTACATCGTTTGATATATTATCACAAAACTAAAATTTTTATTCGTAATGTATAGTTTTTTCTCTTACACACAAAAATAATTGTTTAAAAAACACATGAAAACATTATGTATACAGTTGTTGATACAATAAATAATCATTCATTAAAGACATTCAAGTAAAATAATACTCAATATCAACAAACATTGATCATAATCAAAAACTGTTTTAGTGAAGATTTTAAAAGTTATCAAGTTTGTCACTACTTAAATAACTTTTCAACAATATTTAGAAAGTATTTGTTAAACATATTAGCAAAAACATCTGAATTATTTTAATTTTCCCCATTAACTTTTAATGACATGCATTTTCCTTAGCTTTTCTTCAGACATGTTACTTATTTATGATATGCCATATATTTTTATATGAACATTTTTAAATATTTCGTTTTTATTTTCATACAAATAGTGTTGTTATTCCAAAGTTTTAATTTCTTTTAACTATTATTGATAAAGGTTCTGAGCTTACATTTGCTTACATAGGAAATAAAAATATTATAAAATGATTACATGGTTTACATGCATTTTGTTGCATATAAACATGAGTCCAAATTGACATTATTTAATAGACCATTGAGAGCCAAGTAATGAAGATGATAACCAGTAGAAGAGGCAGAGGGCTGACAGTGGGCCCACAGAGCAGTGGCACCCCCCCTCCCGCAGCATAGTTAAATGTGCCCTTCCTGTCTGCTCTAGTACCCATCCCCCAACCTTTTCCGAACTATACGTATCTTTGTATACATAACGTACTTCCTCGTCGGGGTACATTTGTTCTCATAAAGTATAAATACCAAAATAATTGTTTTAATCAATGTCTACAATTCAAAAATGACAATTTTTTTTATTTAGCTAAATGTCTAGATTCACGTTTGGTTTGTTATTTGTGAGTTAAGGTGGGGTCGGTGTGGATTTTTCATTTTCAGTCTCGATGGTAGGTAGGTTGGAACTTGTTTCACTACACCAACTAACAAAGCCCAATAAAATAAACAAAAACTATCAATGAGACAGACATCAATCTTTTGCCGTTGCTTGTTAACGGAGTATAGCTGTCTGAAAATAGTAACCTATATTTTTTAAAGCCTGATGATAAAAGTTCAGACAAAATTATTCCATTCACTGTAACTGGTAGAAGTCTTGGTACAACGAAGGATTGTATTTTATTGCACACTCATTTTCTATGTCCACTAGTTCATTTGCAATTATTGGAAAAGGAAACATTGCAAGTCATAGAAGGCTCTAGAGAAAGGCAACTTCAAAAGTTATAAATGTTTAAAAACTCTACTACCAATCTAAGGCCTTAATTTCATGCAGAGAACAGTAATTTTTTTTCAATTTATGAAGAAAAAAATAGTAAAACATTGAATTAACCGAGATATTCCATGACCAATAAATTAATCTGTAATCTCTTTTAACTTTAAACATGTTTTGTGGCTTAATGGAGTGAGATAGAGCAAAATTACAGGAACTTTTTTGTAAATCACTTCACTCCACAATAGCTTTTTATTGTCAAATTGGTCATAAAGTTTAGATGCTGCAGTGCTTCAAATAAGTCTGCATGTGAAAATTGCCAATTTTTAAAAATTTTGAGTCTTTTAGTTAAACTGGTAGAGATAATATGCTTATTTTGTGGATCAGATCATTTACTAAAACCTGTCATAATTAGATTTGAGCAAAGACCAATGGTTTGGCCGCTAGATGGCTAGAAAGCAAAACTTTACACAATTTAGAGCCACTTTTTAAAGTTCCAACCAGATTTTAATTTTTTTTTAGGGGTTAAAAAGTAAAAATTTCCGGTTTTCAGACTTGTTCCCACTAGTTACACAGCAAAAGCCACCTGTGTGCCAAATTTCGAGATACTAGCCATTCTAAAAGTAGGTAAGAATTTGTTTAAGTGCGTTAAACATGCATATAGAGTGTTAAAAAGTCACATAGGCTTGATAATTCCCAAATGATAACAGGTAAAGCAATAAAACTTGGTACATCATTACTGCACATATAAATCTACTTTTTGAAGTAACTACAATTGTTTTAATATGTCAGGGGGATCAGAAGAGATCTTAAATGAGAGAGCATAGGTCGAGTAATACATAAAGGTCTTTATTAGTACAGTACAATGCTGCATTAGTAAATGAATATTGGACTTAAGAAACAGTTTTAAAGTAGTTAGAGACTCTTCATGGAGCTTGGCAAAACAATTTAACGTAAGCATAGCTCAATATGTACATAGTTTTAAAGTGTAAAGTAAGATGTGCATCAAGTAAAGTCCAAAGCCCAACCTAAAAATAAAAATCTTTCAATTATAACTGATACGAGGTTTTTCCCTTTATCATTAATTTCTCCTAAACAATCCCTTAATAATGATGTACATCTTGAGCTGTTTACATTAAAAAATTTTTTCCGAACGCCTTGCAGACCATCATCCTCCATTGGATGTGATGAGTCACTAACAGCAGTAATGATGTACCAAGTCTTATTGCTTTACCTTAGTTAATTGTGTTTGTGAATTATTAAGTTTGTGCAGGACTTTTTTAACACCCTGTATATTAGATTTATAAAATGCAAAGGTAAACAGATATGTCTCATCCAATTTTGTCAAACTTTAGCTGAAAGTGTTAACAACTGTTTAGTGCCAGTTAAATGTGGATTTTAAAATAATAATGCTATAATTTTTTATGAACTATAAAATATTCCAGGTAACTTTTGCAATCTGTTTCTTCATATAAAACTTCCTCAGATTTCAACGAATATTTTACAAAAACAATTTGCGAAATTTGTCCAGCGCTTAGCAACATATTTTGAGATTTATTTTTCTTTATAAGATGTATGGTATACCAATGTTTAAAAACTAACAAAACAGATTTGCCTGAATAAGTTGCTTTCCTAAGTAGCAGAAGCATTAGGAATATCTTATAGTTTGGTGTATAAGATTGTGAAAAAGATGCTTTATGTCTAACAGTTGTACCAATGTTTAAAAACTAACAAAACAGATTTGCCTGAATAAGTTGCTTTCCTAGGTAGCAGAAGCATTAGGAATATCTTATAGTTTGGTGTATAAGATTGTGAAAAAGATGCTTTATCATCTGGGATAGTAAAGAAATGTTTATCCCCTCCTACAAAATTCCTAAGAAAAAGACAAAAAAGGGCCAAGATGACTGATATCTGCATTTTGCGTCGAAGCATTAATAACAACTAACACAGTTTAAAAGAACATAAGCCATTTTTAAAAGGAATTCTTTTAGTCCTTCACAAAGAAATAAACTTTTCGGGTAGTATAATAACGAACTTGAGTAAAGTTATCCATAGTTCAGGCTTTAGGATGGAAGATAATTCCTTGATACGATGAAAGGTTCTCCAAACCATACTGAGACTGCATTGGTTTATTACAAATACCCAATCTGTTTGATACTTTTGGTTTCCTTGTAATTTATTGTACAAAATTGGCAACCTAACCGGTGTAATTTCAACCGAAGGTTGACTTGATCAGTTGGTCTTTTAATTTAATGTATTGCACCCTAATTCATATTATGGTTTTCGGACCAACAATGATTACTTTTCCCCTTTTTTCGTGTATTCATTGTTTTTTTATTCTGTTTTTTATGTTTCGTGTTACTTTGCCTAAGAGTGTTGTGCATTTTAAATGCGGTTCTATTGTACTTTCTACCTACTCTTCTAATTTTCTCTGATAATCCCAGCACATAAGGGATTTACATAAACGCAAATTTATCTCTATTATGATTTACTGACTCAAGAATGATTCTTTTATTCGTTCTTATTAATGATTCTGAATTAAGATGATTCTTCAACTTTCTTAATTCCTCTTTTAATCCATCTTTATTTAAGCATAAGCTCTTTGCTCTATCAAATAACAAGTAGGTCACTCCTTCTTTCACAGATTTTTTTATGGTTTGATTAGTACTTTAAATATTTTCCTATGTGTTTTCATTCGAAAAACCAGTTTTAAAGACATTACTAATCTCTTAATACACACAAATCCAAAAAAGGAGGTTTTTTGACTGCCACTTCCATTGTGCGAGGGATGGAAGGAGAAATACTACTAATGCAATTCAAAACCTAATTTAATTGTCTCCATGAAGAAAAAAAACAGAGGTATCATCCATATACCTCCACTAAATCTTTGGTTGTGCTAAAAAGGCTTTTGCTTGAATTCCTCTATAAATATATTGGCAAAATAGGAGGCAGTGGAGAACATGTTGATATTCCACATATTAGTGGTAAATTTGACCCTCTAACTCAATTTAGTTGCATTGGTCTGATATTTCCGGAATTTCTGGCACAAGAAGAGTCTTTTCCTTTAATGTTTGATATTCTTTGAGACGTGATACAATGACTCCAAGAGTGTCTGGAACTACAATATCCCTAGAATTTTTTATACAAAGTTTTTACTTCCAATGGCAGTAAAATATACAAGAGGACTTTACAAAATTGCCAAGTGAATCACAAGAACTAATTATAGGCTGGAGAGGGATGCTAGGTATGTAGATTTAGGGAAAACGATACATATGGGGGTATTTTGGAATGGATGTTAGTGATTTAGGAGTTAGTTTAGATCTTAATTTATCTGAAAAATGTTCTTTGTGTTTTCTTACAGCATTTGCTACATTATGTTTAAAAGAATCAGCTGGGTCTTTGGTGAAATTTTATATTTTCCTGTATTTAAAGTTTCCGTAATATTTTCTATAATGTTTAAGCCTGGAATGAAGAAATGGGATTACCTTGATAAATTATTCTAAATGTAAAAAAAATCAGTTGCATTCTGTATCAATCATTCTGCAAAAATGCATTCTGTAAAAATCATCATATTTTGTCACCTGAGTTCTGTTTATACTCCAAACCATCTATGACACGTGTGTCTGCTGTTGCCTATCTATCTAGTTTATTGCTACAGCTGGAATTTTACATACACTTAGAGTCTCAGGGTTTACTCAAAAATTGTTGACACAGACAGCTGATGCACAAATACTTACTACACATAACTCTAACTAATAAAACCAAATGGAATACATTCTTCTGTATCATATTCTTTAAAAATCCAAATATTTAAGTAAATAATAAAATGTATCCTGTCTTAGAAAATTAGAAAACTTACAGGTTAGTAGCACAATGTTCTCTGTCTCTGTTTACTCCACATCAAACTCCCCTCGACACCCAACTGCACATGGCGATTTTGCATATAGTGCACGGGCTGTAAATGATCTGTCATATGGCAATAGCTCATTAGCTATAGTACAATATGTTAAATCATAGTGCCAGATAATAGTCATTTATCCATAGTGAGTGTAAATAATATCAATAGCCCATTAGATATACAAGGGTTACCCGGAAATCAAAACAATTTATGCATAGCATGGGTGGGTGTATACTGACTGTGGTGTGTATGATGTTTCAGTAACTATGCAAGGGGAAGCATTGTATATTCTCATGTTCAAGAATCAAGAATCCTTATTCCCGTCCCACTATGATTGTAATGACAAAGGGTAAATGATAAGGTCAAAAGGGTTATGTTATACATACACACAGTATAATATGATCATATAAAACAATACATACTAGTCACTTATAATGAGAAGTAAAGTCAAATAAATTAAATTATGTCTAAAAAGTAAAATTGTCTATGACATTCTTCTGCTGTGCGGTTATAACCTCAAAACACAAGTGTTGTAATAAAAAACCCACTAAGTGTCAAAAATCAAAGTAGCTGAGACTCATCATGAATTGTGCGAGTTTTACCGGTCAAACATTATGACTAAAAATATAATCCATTAACGGGTGTGATAAAAAAAAATGAAAGAACATTTACAAATGTAGAAAAGAGCAGTAGGCTTTCCTTTTGTAAGTGATGACCTACTGAATGAAGTGAATAAAAGTTTGTGAGAACCATCACTTAACAATTTTGAAACGTTCCAATGATTTTCCTAGGCTATTACAAGTTTTGTACTCATTTAGCACCAAAACTGTTCACCCTCACATAGCTGAATAACAAATGAATTTACGGCCAAGTTCAAATGGGATGTTAGGTCATCTCCTACACAACCAGACTTGGCTCTTAACGACTTTCACCTACCTGTTCACAAACATGAAGTGGTGGCTAGCTAGTTTTCCAACAAAGTAGAGCTTAAAATAATTGCTGTGACAGGTTGGCTACATTCACAGGCAGAAAATTTTTACAACGAAATAACAATAAATAAGTTATTATTTTTAGCTAGTTGTATATATATTTTTTTAAATCTTCAATGCTTTATTTTTTATTTCAAAACAGGTGTTACTTTCTAGATGGCACATGCAGAAGGTATACTATGTTACTCTTCCAAGTGCTAGAGTCTGTGATGTCAAGATACACACTTTGTTTAATGAATCTAGATAATATTTGAGGGGGTACTATGAAAATTAAATAACATGTTTGATACTTGTGTGTTATAATTCAAAACACAAACATTAACATTTAATAAATTAATAACTATACAGCAAATAATATACATAAACACAAACAAAAAACATATACATGTATTATGATTTTTAACTGTACCACTATTATGGTCTTGTAAATTATCGGAGAAAAATATGGAGCTCAGTTGATTGTTAAAGGTTTAATGCTTTTAGAACCGACATTTTCACTGATATTATGGCGTGACGTATGGGTGTAAGGCGTATTTTGTACTTTTTTGTTGAAAAACAATTTATTCAAGGAAAAATTAAGTAAGATACTTAAATAATTTTGTAACTAGGAGAAAAAGCATTTTATAAAGAAGAAATGCTCTTTAAGATAATATGCTAGCTAAAAATAAATACAAATATTTTACTAAATTGGTTTTTGTTACTTTGTACCTGAAAATAAAAAAAACAATTTACCTGTAGGAGACTAATTATTTGAAATTAAAATAGTCTAGTATAATTTTTTATTATTACAAGAATTTAGTACCTTTGGTCGAAGTACAAAGAACAATGTACAATGGTTCACGATTTACCTCACCAACGTAATCTGCAAGTTATATAGGTTTGGGAAATCATTAATAGATCTTTAAATACATATGTAAGAAAAGCTAAATAATTTAAATACTAAGTGATTACGTTCTTTGAGATGTTTTACTATAAAATTTCATACCCCAAATAAAACCAAAAGTTTAGCTTCCATAACACGTAAGTACTGTATGTACTGTATGTACTTACGTGTTATGGAAGCTCATTCAGCAATACACTTTTTAAGTTTTCCAATAATGATAAAAGTGATCCATTTTGAGTATTTCCCATCTCTCATATTTCCTAACATTCTAATAGTGGCACAGTTAAAATGATACAATTTGCTTATCATTACAATTGCAAAAAGTCTTCCACATTGAATAAACATGTGCAATAAAGTTTTAAAATATTTAGGTTCAAGGCAAATACAGAATCTGAATGGAACAATACTATAACAGAATGTGTGGCTTATTTCTTCTTGTTCTTTGGTGAAGTTGACTGGAATACACTTGAGGCAGACATGAGATTTTCTATGTACTGGCCGAGCACTTGATTTTCAGACTTCAATTTCATGTTCTCTTCTTTAACACTATCAACTCTCTGAGATAAATCTAGTCAACAAATAAGCAATATAATTATTGAAAAGTAAACATTTACAGGGATGCTACAGGTCAGGGAAATCAGGGAAGTCAGGGAAAAAAACAGGACTGGAAATCAGGGAAAAGTCAGGGAATCCGATCTCAAGTCAGGGAATTTCGACGTTGGTCAGGGAAAAATATAAAATCCCTTTACACAAATAAACTCTGTAATTTCTATGTGCTACTAATTACTTATGGTGCAGTGTTCTAAAGTATTTTACTTCTGTGTTGTAAAAGATCATTTAAGTCAATCTTTTTGTACGTATTAAACTGTGTTCACTTTATTATTTGCTTTTTTTATATTTGCCACCCTGTTAGCCTCAACACCGCTTTTTTCCACCCATTAATTGCCAAAAAACCGTGGGGATTGCGTCAAAAAAAAGTCAGGGAAAAATGAAAAATTTTTGTCTGGAAATCAGGGAAAAGTCAGGGAATTTCATTATTGGACTCCTTTAGCAACCCTGATTTATAATAAAATACAAACTACCAAATATCTCTATGGATCATTCCATTTTAGTGCATAAAGCTTTTAATCCATTAAAATGACACATTATTACACATTAAAATACACACATATCTCCAGATTAAAAAAAAAAAAAAACACTGTAGTTTCATCTTTCATCAAATTTACAAAGCGTAGCAAATTTAAACAAGAAGTGTTTGGTCTTTTTGAGGCATTTAAAATATTGTAAAAATCTGTAGAAACAAAAATGTTCATGTCACATTTATTTTTAAGTAACTTTTAAATATACCTATCACTGTGGGAAAACAATACAATTGAGTGGGCAATTAACTCATTTAGCCCTTATAAATCTCCTGTAGAAAGATAGAGTGAGACCGGTTTGTTTGCAGCAAGGATTAATCTTCTCCTTCCCCATTTGTGCAGGCTGTTCAGTGTCTCCGTGGCCCTCAGGTATGTTCTCTATCCTGGTGAGTGTCCATGGTGGTGTTTAAACACAAGCAGGGGAGTTCTAGTCTAAATCTGCCTGTCCTTTAGATGAATATGTCTGTCATTTTTTCTTCTTAAAAACATGTAGAAGATGATGGCTTGGTTTCTTTGGGGGACAATCTATTTTTGAACGCTATTTTTGCCCTCTACATGCAAATCAGCATGCTTACAATCCAGACAAATCATGTGACAACCTTACATGAATTCGTATGCAGGATTGAGAAAGCGCTGGCAACGAAAGAAGTAGCCATAGGTCTGGGAATATCAAAGGATCTTTTTATAATACAACCACTATGGTGATCAATGCCTTGAAATGCACCACTGATATGTGACTAGGTAAGGTCCTAGCTTATGAATAGGGTAGTTATAACCAATCTTACGAAAGCGAGTATCAGTGTAAGGGCTACAAAGGGACATGGGCATTTCACAGAGTCCACATTTTCCGAGAGAATCTGATCTGTAGATTGTGTGACGAGCAGAAAGAAACTGTTATGCCATCTTTAGTAGTCTGGACAAGGGTTGTCAATTTCCTCAATAAGACCTAATCTTTTGTTTTTGGTGGTTTGTAGAATTGTTAAAACTGTAAATTGGTTGGTCTCATATACTTCTGGGGTGCACAAGGGCCCTTGAGGCTTAAGTGCATGGCAATAGGCTGCCTCTTCGAAGAAGAAGAAGAAGAAGCTATAGTAGACAGGAGAGTAGTAAAAATGAAGAGTGTGTGCCTTGTTGCTGGGGGAAATTATTAGACTTAAGTGCATAGCAATAGGCAGCTTCTTCAAGAAGAAGCCATAGTACAGGAGAGTATTAAAAATGAAGAGTGTGTGCCTTGTTGCTGGGGGAAATTATTAAGCTTAAGTGCATAGCAATAGGCAGCTTCGAAGAAGAAGAAGAAGCCATAGTAGACAGGAGAGTAGTAAAAATGAAGAGCGAGTGTGCGTTGTTGCTGGGGGAAAATATTAGTCTTCTCATAAAGTGAAAACACATCAATATAATTGTATTTGTCTCCTGCTAAATTCTTTTTTTTCACAGATTATACCAAAAATCTAATTCTAAAGAGACATTAAATTTGTTATAGAACTTAATTAATAGAACTCTTAAAACTCCATGCACTTTGTCCAAATCTTTTGAACCAATTTTTAGAGTGTATGATGAATAAAATGAGGATAGGTCAAAATCCAGTGCATTTCCGTGTGAGAATTTAATATTTAAATATATATAAGTTAGGGAGTCAACAAGATAAAGGATAATTCATCTTACAATAGATATATTGTTTTAATCTTTCCTTTCAGTACTTCATCTTCATACATTATTTTTTTAAAGATGTATAAAGGATGATCAATGACAGTTTCCAGTATTCAATTACAGTCTCAGATAGTAGATTACTTCTGTCTAATGCTTTTAATCGATTCATGTGATTACAAATTATTGTAGTTTTGTAAATAGTATTTTGCTTGCAGTTGGTTTTCTTTATTTATGTACGTGTATTGTCACAAGACCACTGCATCTATTTAAAGATGGCAGCTGATCACCACTGATCGATAATATGTTTTTGACCTACTTTGTGTATAAAAATTACAGACAGATAACTGAATAAACAAATTTTGTATCTTATTCTAGCTGTTGTTTTTTATGTGTTGATTCATATGATGATCAACCGTTAGGCCTAGATATTTAAAATCCTTAATGCATTCCAATTTTTACATTCACATACACTCTGAGAATACTGTTTTGGGTGCACACATTCACAAGAGTGAATTTTTATTTGTGGTTGTAAGCATTAATATGCAAGTGAATGTATGTGCACAATTATTGATTTTTTTCTCATTTATACCAGTCCATTATCATGACACCATTTTGTTACATTCAAAAAATCAATCTGTAATTTGGCGCATTCACTATCCATGTTATTGTCAGAAATTGTTAATACTATGTCATCTGCATACATAAAAATTCTGCTATATTTGAATATTTCTGGCATCACGTTTACATATAAAAGATAAATAATTGGGCCAAAGATACTTCCTTGCAGAACTGCATATTCTGTATTCATAGGCTTACTATAACTATCCTTTATCTTAACTGTTAACTGAGATATTAATCAAGCTTCACAAGAATTAATAAAAATTTCATCTTTGATCTATCAAAATCTAAAACTGAGAGATAAATCTACAAGTCAACTTATGGTGAGACCTCATCTACATCCTCCAACATTGTAGAATCAACTGAAACTACTTGGCGAATTCATTGTCCAACATCAAGAAAGACAAGACACATCCTCTACAAATTAAAGATCACCAGAACCTTTGGTAGAGCTACTCGACCAAGAACCCTGTTTACTGTGGAAGGCATTCTACATTCTACATCTCTTCACTATTACTATGAGTTCATTCCATTGTAAATGGAATTCCTTTCCTTATCTATATTTAATAAATTTTAATGTTATCAACATTACAAATATAAAAATTCTTTGGCCAAATGCCACTCCATTATAATTTCTAACTGATTGCTCTACTGATACAATTACATAAATATAATATAAATTTGTATAGTTTAATAAACTCTCATCTTTTTCAATTCAGACAATTGTTTTTATCTTTATATTTTTATTTTAAAGTGCTGCATAAATCTTACATTAAAGTGTAATAATATGAATTTTATTTTTTGGTGAGGAAAGTTCTTAAAATTTTAGTTTATCTTTTTTAATTACTAAGAATATTATTTTATTTTATACTTTCCTGTAGAAATTTTACAAATTCAAGAGATTATTAAATATTTAGTGATTAATTGGTCATAAAACAATGAAGTTAAGTAGTTTGATTTTTTTAACTGGACCCATAGAAACTATTAAAATATAATAATGTTTTGGAAGACTTATGACTGTTTTAACTTAAAAACCTCCTATCCATAAAAGAATTCTCTCGACTATATTCTTTACTTGTGATAATTTAATACTTAATGGATCTTCACAACCCATACTCAACAAAAAGTTATGTATAGAGTGACATTGTGGATATTGAATTTAAATTTGCAAATATATCTAGTAACTTTTTACATAAACACTTGGGAAAAAAAGTTCTAGTATTGTGATTTTGAAATTTAATTTGTCAAAGAGTTTTCAATTAATATTTGAATTATTTAATTAACCCTTTTTCTTATACCTCTGTACTACATTGTACCAATATTGCATGTTATTACTCATTATTTTTTACTACTTTTAACAAGTATTTAGATCTATTAAATGTTTTAATATCTTCAAGATATTCCTAAAGTGTTCAAATTTATTTTAGTGTTTTTTTTTTATTTTTTACTGCAAATGATAAAGTTAATTCATAAAACAGATAGTTGATAGTTTACAGTACACTGTATTATGAAGCGAATAGTCAACTAAGACAAAACTTACCATCTAGAGTGTTTTGAAGTTCCAAAACTTGTGAAATTAAGCGAGACTTTTCTTCTATTTCATCTGGACTTATATCTGGATCCAGACCTGAATGAAAAAATCATTTATTAAATTGGTATAAAATATCTTAATAAATATTTCTTGTGTTCGTGTGTATGTGACTGAACTCCTCCTCAATGACTGGACCGATTTTGATGAAATTTTGTGTGTTTTCAATGTAATTCGAGAATAATTTAGATTCACAATTTGGTCCACTGGAAAATGTTTTTTAAATTAATTTTTCATTTGTAAGTAGTTGTTGATTTTGAAGTGTTTTACATTGGATCCGGCAGACTGTGCAACAACACATAATATAAAGTGAACTGATACTTAACAGCTGTTAATACTTTCAGCTGAAGTTCATCAAAGAGGCAGAAAAATTTTGTTTACATTTAAAATTTAGAACATTATTATTGTTAAGTGCTTGATCAATCAGTAGTGTAATGTAGATTGCATTGAAGAAGTTATTGCCTAATTTTAAATTTTGATTTCACCAATGATTAATAATGCAATGAGAATACTATTAAATGCTGTTATAAAAGTATTGTACACCTCATTGTACAAAGCTATGAATGTTTACACATAAGGTAATCGAATTTGGTTAGATCGAAGGTAAATGTAAAGAGCTGTAAGAAGATGCTTTATGATCAAAATTGGTTTTCTTTGATACATTTTCTTAAAACTCCACAATAATACTGCAAATATCTTAAGACAGAAAATTAATTTTATCAGACCGAATTCGATTCTTTATAAACAAATTAGTTTATCGCGATTCATCCATATAAATTAATTGCACTGAATAACTTATCAACAGCTAGCAAAAACCACGAAAGATAGAGGCAGGAAATTTGGTACATACCTTCATAATGCGCCCAAGAGGCTCACGAAAGAAACACTATCAATTATCTCAGGAGTATTTAGAATGTGATAGAAAATAATATGTGAATATAGTGTACTGTTTTTCAACAGGAAATTGAGTGCGAAGCCGTGGGCTATTGCTAGTGTTTTAAATAATATTTCTTTACCGACGAGGGTTACATTTTTATGGAATGAAAATAGGGTAGAAAATTTGTTCAATCCAACAAACTTTCAATTATTCATTTACAATTATTTATTCTTTCAAATAAAAATAAAATGTTTTTGAGCTTAGCTAAACATGTGTAAAGATATACTCAAACTACAGTGAATTTTACACAAATAAACTTAATTGAAATAAAATTTTCATACTAAATAAAAAAAACTTCAACATTAGGTTGAGTTGGATTTAAAATACATTGAGAATTTGAGATCTTGGAATCTCCACCCCCTCTCCCTCTCTCTCCCCCTCAAATACAACTATTTTGATAGAACTGTTGAATTTATACGTCTTAAAAACATTGTTTTAAATGTCTTATGTAAGTAATTATTGACTACAAATTATAATTAAACAAAAGGTCTGGAAGGTACTGTGAAACAATCAGTAATGGCTATTTAGCTTTCACAAAGAGGGTATTTAACCTGAATTTAGTTTGTAAGAGTAATAAAATAATCTTGAAATTAAATTATAAATTAACTTACTATGAGGTCCAGGACTACTGCTTCCATTAGTAAATGTAGACGGTATGGAATCAAAACTGCGTCCCCGCATCAAAGCATCTGATGTTTGAGACATTTCAACAGTTTCTCCATCTTCCTGAATAATTGCTACAAAATTGAAATTGAATTAAAACAGTTAAATTAAATATCCTGTACAATAACGAAGGATACAATTTCAAACTAATATTATCTTAGTTTTTGAGTCTGTAATATTAGTTTTATGATTGCATAATTTAACAGGAAACAAATGTAAGGTCTCTAAACAAAAATTATGGGTTTTGTGTAGGTTTTGCTATGGACAAAAGCATTTTGTTTTTCAAGATTATATTTGCACTAGTAGTTACCTGCGTTTTTGCACCTGTGTATGCACTTCTGGTTCTAGTGAATTATATTTCTGACGCCAATAGCTTCTTCCCACAACCAATAAAATAAGATACAAAGTGTATATTGTAATTTAGAAACGTTCGTTTCTTTATAAACTAAAAAATATTGTTTAGTTTTGCACTAGTAGTTACCCGCGTTTTTGCACCTGTTTATGCACTTCTGGTTCTAGTGAATTATATTTCTGACGCCAATACCTTCTTCCCACAACCAATAAAATAAGATACAAAGTGTACTTTATATTGTAATTTAGAAATGTTCGTTTCTTTATAAACTGAAAAATATTGTTTAGTTTTCTGCTACAAGGTTTACCACCACATCTCAACAACTGAAAAGAAAATTAGTGGTCCTCTAAGAGTAGTCAAAATTAATTAAGGCTAAATTTAAGAGAAGAAAATATAATCGTGGCAAACAAATATAGGGACAGTGGGTTTTCGGCTGCTTTGTAAGGCGAATCAGGAATATTATTAAAGAATGGTTTCTGTCAGGTACTACAATAGTAAGCGACTGCTGGAGGGCGTATAAATGCCTGGGCGACAAGGGATTTCAACATTTATTTGAATGACACTGACGTAAAGTATGAGCAAATATACCACGTTATGGTGTCTCCATAGAGATCACTTAATCGACTATCTGACGAATTTCGTTTCAAAGCGTACATAATACCCACATGCCACGTCCTACAAATTTTATATAGCTGCTGTATATTTTTACCTACCAACATAGCTATGGACGTCAACAAGAACCAATACGAGGTTGACTCGTGGTAACAAGATCATGTGACATCCTGTGCAGATGTAGAACAAGCCAGAAAAGTAGTTTCACTTATAATGTTTTACATCTTAATTAGTTGTCATTTCCTCCCATTGAAACTTTATATTGTTTTATTCTGGAGGACGATATCAATAGGTTAATAATGCAAAACTTGTATTTTTTCCAGCCGTTAAGTTCACAATTACCATTGTTCTAATTGATATTTGATTCCATTCGAGTGTTGGATGCTTATCATACTCCAGCCACCGCTTATTATACTACAACTCCCTTAATATTTGTAAAGTAACTCATGAAAAGACATTGCCAATAAATTAAATTTATTTACCTAATTGGTATAGGCTAATGAAATATTAGCTACAGTATAATAAGTGACCACCAACACAAATGGATGATTATATTATTGATTTCATATATCAATACTATCGAACACAACATTTGACCTATAGATATTCATAACTAGAATCATTGCCAGCTGTTGCTAGTGACGTCACTACGAGCTGTTATTTTGTTTATGTAGGAGAAAGCTAGTGATGACAAGAACAATAACGATGTAAGCTTATATGCAGATATTGGCTCAAAATGTTTTTTAAACACTGAGCAATGTTTTAAATAGTTACAAGATAAATAACCTTTCTCCTTTAAACCCGAATTGTCCAGTTTGTATTGACCAGATGAAAGTAGAATAATTAAAGGTGGAAATCAAATAGTGTTTCACTGCAAGAAAAGTAAAAACAAACATGACAATCATATCTAAAAACGATTTTGAGAAGACTTTTTTTGAACATTCTAAGTTTGGTATGAACATATATTATGAACATATTGAAAAATCGTGTAGTATTTTAGTTTAAATCAAACAAACTACCCTATGACTTTTTAATTAATTAATGTACTTTTGACGGCATCAGTACCTGCAGAAATACCATTTCAGATTGGCTAAAGTAATCTTAAATACTAAACTAATAAAAAAGTATAGCTTCACCATGATACGTTTTTAAAAGCATAAAACTTAATTCAGTTCAACATGATCACTCAAAATTAATTCAAAGTAAAATCGTGTTTGGAAATAAATTAAAATTAAGTGTTTTGTTATTGACTAATGGTGGCAATAATAGTGACGTACATTTCTTCTTTGTTTCACAAGCAGTCACGTTTATCCTTGGAAATACTACATAAGGTGAGTAAATGATATTGTTTTGATGTAATTATTATACTTTAATTTGATAATTATATTAACTCTAGAAGTAGGAGGCGCCGGATATACGGTGCGATCGGTCGTCGTCTAAGTGGCAGCGCCGGAATTCTGGCCCGATTACGTTGTGTCGCATTAAGTTATTTTTGAAGGAGTAAATATAATCTGATAGTGATAAAAATCATATGTTTGGAAAGATGAAGAATCATACTTTACAATAATAACATATTGTATTAGGTTTTATACTATTTATAGATATCCTCTATGAATATAAATAAATAGTTGTGCAGCAGACATCTGGCCCGCCCGTGCAGTTGTGACTGACGGTGGTTGTTACTATAAAACATTTATTTTACTTTCTTGTGTTGTTCCAAATGCATAGTTTGGAGTTTATTTCAGCTAGTTATTAATTATGAGCTAAATAATACTTTATTACACATATTTTTGTAAATAATTTGTCAAAATATGAGTGAAATCTTTAGAGATAGATCAAGTGACTCGAGAGAACTGTTATTCTGAACTGCTTGAGATGCTGAATTCTACACCTGTATATATTGTAAATATAGGTATGTAACATTAATGCGTTTTATATTTATTTTTTAGTTGGTTCATAACCAAAATGATTCATAAAAACGGTTTTAGGGTATTGAATACTTTATATGTCAACATGTATATATTGGCTTTATGTCTTACCCCTGTGCGTCAAAAATAAGTGCGTAAATTTCCGTAAAAAACACAAAAACTGGTACTTTGGGATTATACCGACCACACCCAGACATGAATCGTTATTTCACATTTCGTTTCTACTGATTACTAGATTAGCGTAGAACAATATTTCGTCAATATAAAACAGGAATTGTCTTATCGCAAACCCCTCCCCATCCTCAGACAGAGGTCAAAGTCGAGCGTCTAGTAGATAACGTGATTGCAGTCTCGCCGCCCGTTCAGCTGGTGCATCGCTTTGTTGTACTTCCGTGTTTTACCTCTACATTTCTCCAAACACAAAAATTCAACAAAAACAATCATTTACCAAACTAAACTCTTTATTAAAAAAAAAACACTAAAAACTTGTTTTTATTCTTGATCACATTCCGCCACCCAAAAATGCGAGTGCCTCCGGCCATCAGCGCGGGCATTGACAGCACCTTCGGTGCTGCCCCGCGCTGATGTCGACGAAAGAAAAACATCCCTCGAGATAGTACCTATCAGTAAAATATCAAATTCTAGAGGGGCTAATCAGAAATATAAATTGAATTGTAATGGAAAGGCAATTATGTACCGTGCAAATCACGTGATGCCGCGCGGCCTGCCGTAATCAGGATTCTCGAGAAAGATAAGATAACAGCGATCACAATACCTGGAAATGCTTGTAAGTTTGTAATTTTGTAATTGAAGAGTTGTTTTTACGTTCTATCATGTTTGTTTCTATAAATTTCTATTTTTGTGTTCTTCATACTAGTGTGGTCGGTATAATCCCAAAGTACCCAAAAACTATATAGGCCTATTTCTGATATCACCAATAAATTCTAGATAAAATGTATAAACTAGAATTGTTTTTTTTATACACTTTAAATCAAGTACAAAACGGAATCCGAGGAAAAATTTAATTTTTTCTTTTTTAAATATTTTTGCCGCATCAAAAATTTATGACAAAAAAATTGTTTTTCTGTAGAACATGTTTCTCTGTGTTATTTTATAAAAAAATTATATATAATATGTTAAGTTTAGTAATATACATTAGAAAAATGCACGAACAGTTGGCCAAAAACACCCTGCCACTACAGAGAATTTACAATGCCACCTCTAGGGTTAATATTTATTTATACATTGAAAGCTGGTTGTAAGCTAGCAAACCCACATTGTTATTTGAAATATCTATTACGTTAACTGGTTTGAAATTTTGCTTTCAGTCCTTTTGATGGTCATGAATATCGATTATTCAAATCATTTGATAATATTATCAAAAGATTGTGTTAGTGGCTAATTATTATACTGCAGCCTAAACAGTCAAAACAGGATTCAAACCTGTACATATTTATAGCCTACATTTTATATAAAAAATGGATAGAAAGCTAAACAATTGGTAAACAAAAATTACAACCAGGTAGAACTGATAATTGAGAAGGCCAAGCCCTAGTATGATTTTTATGACAACATATCTTCATTTAGATGTTACAAATTACCTTGTGGGTCATCATCTGCTAATGGAATGTTGTTAATTTCTTCTTGTATTTTTGCAGGAGCTCCTTCCATTATGATACAGACTAGTATAACTGCCAATCTATGAAGCACACCACTGTATATTAGTTTCTTGAGTAATTGGAAAAATAAAGTGTCTTTCAACTCACGCTACTAATAAAACAAACACATAGACACAGGTTCTACAGCAATCTTGTATTTTGTACAGTAATATAAAGAACACTATCACAAATTAGACTGTACTCAACGTAAGCTTTCACATCCAACCAACCTATATCTACCTTTAAACACTAATACAAACTCAACACACCTTCTGTATCTACTACACTACAATAGAGAATAGTGACAGCAGAAGAAACACCACAGATTTGACTGGGATTGGATAGTTGTTCTTCTTTTGATTGGCTTGGGTAAAATGCCATGCAGCTTCATAGTTTTCTTTGCGTTGAACATCTTTCATACAATTAGATAAATAAGTAATTGTAATCAATTGTGTTTTAAGTTCTCCGTAATGCTAGCAGAATAGTGTTTAAATACTTACACTTTTAGTATTTGGTCCATTGTCAGAGGCTTATTTTAGGATTCTAATTGTGGATGGATTCTTATGTTAGGTATGGAATAGGTGGATAGGTGTAATAGTGGTCTAGCCAAAGGACCTTAGGCATTTTCTAATCCGAAACTTGGGGCTCGAATAGGGAACCCGACACCAGGGGACATTGATATGTAATGTAGCTCTGATAGATTTGTAATTATATACTTTTTATTTTGTAGCCATATTTTTACACTGTAACTTTTGTTTCATAAATAATTAGTTGCAGGAAAATATCATTTTGGGAAAATTTAAAACCTAGAGATAGTAATATCTATTGGAAGAAAGGTTGGTAAATATCTTGAAATTGTAACATTTTCTGTTCTCAATATGTCAAACGCATTTTTACGTTGTTAAAAATATCTTGTCATGATATAATAGTGAAAGTAAAAATTGTACTTAAAATGTTTCCACAACCTACAATGGTGACTAACTATTTATTTACAGACAAACCAACAGTAACCTTGACCAAGTGTATCTAAATAAATACAAAGATTAAAAGATCTCATTTTATAGAAAAGAAAACATAATTCCGGTATTGGTTAACCACATACTCGATACATTGATTAAATATGATAATCTGATTAGGTAGGTTTTAGAAAACAGTTTCTTTATTAATTGTCTCTTTCTCTCCATATTTCCCTCTCACCCACTTTCTCTTTATTTTTATCTATTAAGAAAAACCCAGTGGTCATTATTTTTAAGACATTATTGCAAAACTTAAAGATAAAGAAATTAAAGAAGATATGTATGGCAGTAATATGCAGACCTTGAAATCAAGAATCAGGAATTCAAAGACGAGTACGTGATAAGATAATAGATATAAGATATAGATATAAGAATACTCGAAGAGGACTAAATGCAGGTAGGAAGTATCATATAGCTGTGGAGTGTTCGGTGAAGGTTAGAAATTGGTTAATAGGAAGAGATAGAACATTTGTGGAGTGGCAGAGTTGCAAAGTTAAGGATTATGTAGATGTTCAAGGTGTTACAACAGTTAACGCTATTGAAATGTGAAATGAAATACTGTGCAGCTGCAAAACCAAGTTGTTCGCATTTTTCTGGTATGCATGAGTACAGGGATTACTCAAAGAAAGAGGAAAGAGTCAGTGACCTATGTAAACTGCAAAAGAAAAGTATGAGTAGATGACTGACATGACGCAGGATGGAGTAGTAAATTATTGGAGAATACGGAAACTAGCAGCTTCTGCATCACTGGGTAATGCTGCATTGCCCTCAATTCGGACAATGTGGTCACTTGCGATAGCTACCATCGTGGAAGTCATCAACCCGTATCTCAGTTGCTTACTTATCCTCTTGGAGTGGGTGGGCTAGTTTAAAACGGTGTGAAAGGTGGCCTGATCCGTGGTGTTGTAATAAGAGTACAAATATCATTGATGTTCCATATAAAAGCTCACTAAGTCTAAATATATGTGCATCATCAAAGTGCCTATTATGTTTTAATAAATTTTTGGGTTTTTTTCAGACCTTTTAGATATCAAACAATATATTAACCAACGGTCAGTTTAGATTTATAAAGTTGTTTTTATTGACATTGTTTCATTAATGCTTCTGCTAATAGGAACAAACTTGTTTGGATTGTTCACATGTTATTCACTCATGGGTTATCCTTTTTGTTGGTTAATTGATATTTTCAGGTTTTTATAATTTTTAATAATTCATTATTTTTTATTTAGTCCAAAAAGGACAATGAATACTGAGAAATGAATACTGAGTATGTTTATTGTCTGGCTACAGTGATAAAGTTGAATCTTGTACTGTGGATAGTGTACTGTGTAGACAGACACTAAACAGACAGTAGACAGTGTAGTAGGAATGGCTTTAATGGTTGTCGTTTGATTTGAAGAAGAGAGTCTGAAAGTTTTGTGTATTTTAAATCATGGCAGATTTTGATGCGATATATGAGGAGCAAGAAGAAAATGAAGAAAATTTGGAAGAAAATTTCGTTGCTCCTGTTCCCGATCCAGTGGTTGTCAGAGGAGCTGGCAATATGACAGTGTAAGAAATCTTTATATAAAATAGGCCTAGCCTATTTGGTGCTATATAAAAAATTAAGGTCTATAACATTTTATTAATAATGAATTCAGTATGCCTAAATGTATAATTATTACTAAAAAGTAGCTCAAGTATTTTCACCACTTTTACCAAGAATATTTCAGGTGTCCCTATTACGTTCTGTAATAACCTTCAAATTAGACCTAGGTCTAGACCCACATTTAATTTAAATTTTCATATTATTTTGAATAAATATTCATAACATATTATGAAAAGACTATTGTTGTGATAACATGGCATGCATTGGTAAGTAAGTAAGTTGGTTCTTAATTTTAAGTCAGTGGTTCCGTATAAATGCCAATTTAAATCATATAGCCTTAGGATTGTATCCCATTTCCATTCTGAAATTTTGCAAGTAGTTTTAGCCCACATGCTTAATTTAACCTCAATTTATTACTTGGTTTAAACATTCAAGTACGTTTCATTTAAACCAGTGTAATTTACCATGTTTGGAGCGCTTGGCTCACAGTACACAAGTACAAGTTCGGATCTCAAATCAGTATTTATATAATATTCAGAACTTGAGGAAGAATCATTATTAGTTTGCTGATTCATGTGTACAATTGATTAATTTATTTAAAAAATCCTAACTGTCAAGGGAATTGCAACTATATTGAAGTAAAACTATCAAACATTATCAGTGTAGGCTACCTAAAATAGTAAACAAGGTAGAAGTGCTACACCAGTGTCACATAAAAGGGTAGGGTACGATAAGGGGATCCAGTTTTTATATCGAAATTGGTAAACGATATTAATTAATCATAACCATAGATACTGATTAATTATTTTGAACAATGAACTTAATCTATATCAACAGCTGTAACACTACACTTCAAATAACACTTTCAAATAATACACTAGGCTAAATGTTATAATAATATATATATACGATTACGTGTATATAACAATAACAGTTATTATTATACATACACGTAATAATATATAATTACGTGTGTATAATTATAAACAATTCAATAATTATGACATAAACCATATGAATTGTGGCTCATAATTATTTATGAGTTTTCCTGTTTGAGCGATCTCGTTCTGGTTCGTTTATTATTTACATGATTTCTTAATTATTTATGAGTTTTCCTATATACTTATATTTTAATTTAAAACATATGATTGTTATTTAGGATTATAGATACTTTTATATCAAGTGATAGTCTAGGATTCGATATGGGAATATTAGGTAGGCTATCGATGATTATATTCTTCGATATAAAAAACCAGGTCCGCTTATCATACCCTACCCCTGTGGGGAGACAGGCAGACAATTAATATTTTTAATTTATATTTCCACAATAATATTTTGATAATGTTAACAACAAACATTAAAAACAAGTAATGAGCTAACTAGTAGGCCTATAAATATAAATGTGACAAGAATTAAATTGAAAATCTAAATGAAACATCAATAACCAATATTTTAACATGACGTAACTTAGGGTCTTGTATATTTTTACATGCTGATTTTGTGGATATGTATCTCAACACAATCCATTAAGCTGTTATTCAATGTACCCCTCTGAAGGCAGTTGGGGCCAAGAGTTTCCAAAGTGATTTTGTTATCATTTAAAGCAGCTGGTGTTTAAAGCCTCCATAAGAGATTCAAGTGTATGCTACTGCAAAGAGATTATAAGAAATTGAGTCGAGTTAGATTGCAGTGCATTGTCTGAGCAACCAATGTTACTCTGTTTATGTTGACTCGGTCAACAACACTATACCTTCAAGATTAGAGCTGGGCAATGTGACAATGGATAAATATTGAAGATGTTCACAGTTTAAACATTTTTCATCTTTTTTAACCCAATATGTGAAGTTTTTTTAAAACTTGGAATTGTCAAGTATAAAGTGTATATGTTTAAATTCTAAGTGACCTCTAAGTTTACATACTTTTTCTATTTCTCCCCTATAAAATATTTAAATAGTTTTATCTTCCAAGAAATTGTTAAAGTCAAGAAGTTACCAAATCTTGAATTTTGGCAGTGTGTTCAGTGATCTAGTTGTTCCTAATTTTATATTTCTGGACCAGTGAGAGTAATCAATACTTATTGTCAATTATAATAATAATAATTATGGTCATTTTACAGGAAGCATTGACAAAGTTATATGTACATCAAAGAGACAGAGTAAAAATAATGTTAAATAATAAACATCTTGCACATACATTTCATAATATTAAAATAAAAAAACATTACTTTTACACTTACATTACTTTTTATTAAATAGAATAGGTATATAAAGTAATAAATATAAACACTAATAAAAATAATAAATTCAGTATAAAGTACAAAACCAAACAATCTAGAAGTTTATATTTTGGATACTGAAAAATTCTGACAGATCATTCTGACAGACATGTTATTGCTAAAAATGAGAGATGGAGTATTTTTCAGGATGTATGATTTGAGTCAAAAATATATAGATTAATGATAGTTTGTAACTCTAGTAAAAAGTAGTTTGCAATGCTGCAGTGGCTGTGCTCTCATTCTTCTTTTGTAGAATGAGTGTATCATTAATTTTAATGCTATTATTACCAAAAGATGGTACATTTATCTCTCACGAAATTAAAATGTTATGAATTTAGATAGTTGTATTTTTTAAATAGTTGATCAATCATGTACTATAATTTCTATAATTTTAGAGATTACTGGTACAATTTATATGGGGGATAGCTCTGAGTAAGATTTCTAGATCCTTTCTTAAAAATGGGCAAAGCCTTGACAACTAAGTTATATCTGGAAATATTCCTACCTCATATACTTATTAATACATATTGTTAAAAGAAAATGTGTGTGATAGATTTTCTTCAATATACTGCTAATTAGATTAAAAACGTCCTTACTTTCCGAGTTTTTAAGTCTTTTGACAGCTTTTGTAACATCCTCAACTGAGACTTCTGTAAAAGTAAAAAATTTTATTTTAATATGGTAATATATTATTAACGTCATACTGTCAATGTTATACTTTTAAAAATTATTCTTTATTTGCTTAACTGAACTGATAAAACAAATTGTTATACTGATTTTGGGTATGCTGGTTGAAACGAGTTGTTTGTATTTTCTTTTATTAGATTCTCTGCTGCCTTGTACTTATTGTTACTATTCTCTATTCTTACTGCATCATGTGCCAATTTTTCATCTTCAATGGACTTTTATAAGGTTTATTTTTACATAAATATAATTTGCATGAAGTAAGTTATGTCATAGGCAGAATTTTTTACCATTGCCCAGAAATAAGTCTCTCTTTCATTTGGGCTATTTCCCTTGTATACCAGTCATTGTTGCTTTTGAGGAATTTAGCTGTGGAATATTCCTTTTTTTATTATGGAAAAATATACTAATTTATTAATTATAATGAAAAAAGTGATTGAAAAAATGTTTGGGCACAGTATGCATTTTCAAGTGATTATTCTGTAAAACTGATGACAAAGACATTGTTTGTTCTTTGTCTTCATTTAACCCTTAGCGCTCCTCTGGAATTTGCGGTGTTTGTCCTTACACTCCTATGGCCTGCAATGCAGGCCAGCGCCATTTTCCCTATAGGTCCGATTTTTAGTTCGTCGCTCATGTTCTTGCGCTCCCGTGGCCTGCATTGCAGGCCACCTGTCACTCGTCAAATATAATTTTGTATAATGATTTCTATTGTACCTATACATTTTTGTGAAAGATTAGTTGATTTAAAACTATATGTTAGACAATTTTCACCCTTGTCAGTGAAAATATATTTATAAATATATTTGGTAAAAAATATGCAATTTTTAGAACTATTTTTTCATGCTAATTATCTAATTTTCTATGCTAGTTATCTATGGATTGTTCAACTGTACTGTCATTTTCAGTTTCACTTTCACTACTTATATTTCCTAATATAAACCTAATATAATCTGACCTAAGTAGTTCGTCAGCCATTATAATAAGTCAATATCAGTCACACTACAACGTAAAACTTGTAACTGACACAATGAGTCGTCAGCTACCTTGGTGTATCTAGCTGTAGAAGAAACCACCATGGCCTGCAATGGTTTAGCTCCACCATGGCCATTGGAGCGCTAAGGGTTAAGTTTTCAAATGTTTTTAAAAAGGTATAGTTTTAGATATTTCAAATAAGACCATTACAGTTTGAAAATGGAAGGTTAAAAATGTTACATGAGATGAATTGATCGGAGCAATTAAAAAAATTTTGTCTAGACGATGGTCTCCCAAGATAAGACTATCATTGATGCAAAAATAAATTATATTGCATTAAGGTGTTTAAAAAATCCCTTGTTTATTTTTTGCATGAGATTATGTCAAAGCTGACATTCATGTCACTCCCAATTACAACTAAGTAGTCACAGTACAAGGAATTAAAAGTTAAAAACTATTTTGGGTTTTCAAAAAGATGTATGGATCACCCGCAGGTAAGCTGCTATAACTTAAGACTATCCACAGCAGCCAGAGATGCTTAAAAGTTTGATTCAGAACAAAAACTAGAGACATCAAATTGTTTAGTTAAATATTTTTTCAATGAGAAAAGAGTTTCCGCCTCTAATGTTATCTTTTCTACAGAAATCTTTAGGCACAATAGAAATTTTTGGATTGCTAGATTAGGTATCCCTTCATTTAGCTAATGTTTGGATAAAAAAAAAGAAAAAAAAAGTGACTCATTCAGGCAGTCAGTTTAGCTTGGCATGAATAATAGTGATGTTTAGTTTCTATAAAGACAACAAGTTTTTTGTTTCAGATTTGGGTTGAGTAATCGTTTTGAAACGGAATTCCCTCAAGGATTAGTGTCACGTGTAGCTCCTGAAGAGTTTAAAGCCACTGTTTGTAGAGTAAACAGTGTGTTGAAGAAAACATTGCCTGTTAATGTTAAATGGCTGTTTTGTGGCTGTGTGTGTTGTTGCTGCACCCTTGGCTGCTCACTCTGGCCAGTAATATGTCTTAGTAAAAGGGTGAGTCAAATATTTTATCCTGAAATGTAGTTACAATATTCTTTATCTAGTAATTTAATATTGATCTAAAATTGCATTTAAAGTTTTTAGATGTTTCTAAACTTAATGAATAATAGTAACAATTGTGTGTAGTTAAAAGTGCACTGACAGTTTTTCTTTTATTTATTTATTTTGTTACAAGGTTTTCAGCCAAATGAGATTCAACAAAACATTTTAAATGGAATATTTTAAGTGAAATTTAGGTATATTTGAT
This sequence comes from Homalodisca vitripennis, assembly GCF_021130785.1. Classification (NCBI taxonomy): domain Eukaryota; kingdom Metazoa; phylum Arthropoda; class Insecta; order Hemiptera; family Cicadellidae; genus Homalodisca; species Homalodisca vitripennis. Next base: position 172,721,909 of record NC_060210.1, read on the forward strand.
CAATCAGTTCATTTTGATAATACAATCTCTTGTAGACTTGATAATGTAGTATAAACATGTTTATCTAGCTATTTAACAGTTATAATCATTATTAAACAGAAATTTTCTATAGAGTATTTTTAATAAAATAACTATGCAGTCAAAATTATAAAAATGGCATAAACATAACCTCAAAAAATGCTCCATGTTCTATGGTTTTCTGTTAACTATGGGCATTTTGTGAAATTTTCTATCTGGCCACATGACCTATTAAGAATGTAAGTAACAGATAGATGGTTTCTTTAACATCTTAATGCAGCTGTTTTAAATTATTGACTGTATAAGATAAAGACTATGATTAACTACCTGAGAGCAAATTCATGAAATATTCAGTCCAAGCAGATTCCTCAGTTTTGAGGACAGAAAATCTAGCGAAATCTTCAGCTCGCTAACAAAGTGTTTTTGGGACATAAATGAAATTTTTCATTATTTTGACTAGAGGAAACCACCTGAGAAGTTTGTAGGGTTACTTGTGGAATACCCTGTATAGAAAATAGAAAGGGGCCAAGTATTGAGCCGTGAGGTACTCCTGAGGTGACCCTCGTCCAATCCCCTTGAAATTATTTGTTGAAACTGCCTGTTTTTTTTTTCAGAGAGGTTTGTGGAAATATTTGAGAGAGCTGCAGCGTTCAAGCCATATCTTTTTAGTTTGCCCAAAATAACAGACAGGTTGACACAATTGAAAGCCTTGGATAAATCACAGTATATCACTCTGACAGTACTAGCAGCTGAATGTTCTTTTTTTGAAATCAAGATGCATTTTTTTGAGATGCAGCCGAGAGTGCATTAGAATAGAAATATCATTTAAGTCTTGCCCGAATGATCATTTCAAACACTTAAGCAAAGGAAGAAAGCAGACTAATTGGTCTGTAGTTGTAAATCTCAGTTTTAAAAATTTCTGGGACAATACTCTAAAAAAAAATCAGTTTATTATGTCTGTGTCAAAGAAAAAGCTATGAAATTTACACATTTTGTAAGAACTTCCAATGTAACATCATCCCATCCACTTGATTAAGTTTTTTAGTTTTGAAATTGAGTTTAGAACGTCAGGTATTGTAGGCGGCTCAGAAAAAAAGAGTTTATTTTGTTGTGAAAACCTGGGACTTGCAAGATACTCAAGAGCTGTATCAAAAGAAGCCAGTTGTGATGTTTGGTTTCCAACTAAAACAAAATATTCCTTATTAATTGATTGTAGAAATAAACCTTATTTCTACATCAGTTGGGTTCTAATACTTTCATTACCACCAGTAAGGACAATGTAATGAGTTGCTAAGCTCATTATTTACCTCTTTCCAAGTTGTTCTATCCAGATTACAGCTTTTTTATGTAATTAATGTTGAATTTTTTTCACAGAAAAATCACCCTACGATGAATAATTTATGTTCTAAAATAATGCATGAAACCTAGTGAAGAATGGTCTTTCTTAAAACATAAAGCTCCCGCTTACGTGCACATGACTTTTTTACTCCTTTTGTTCTCTAAGGCATCTTCCATCACCTTTTTGTTTTTTTTTCATGGTTTACAGGACAAGTATGATTATACAAATGAAGAAAAGAATTAAAAAACTACTTAAATACTGCATTACAATCAGGGGCTTTAATTACATCAACCCAATTCTCATTTTAGAGGTAGGAATTAAGAATATGAATATTATTATCATTTATCACTCTAAACTCCATTTCAACTGTTGGAAGACTGACAAGATGAAGGAGGAAATACCACTTTCAGCTGGGTTTAGGGGATTGGAAAGTCCAGTGTTAAAATTATGTGATTATTGGGACCGAAACTCTTTTTAAAAGGTAATTATGTTATCAATACATGTTTTGGAACCATGACAATCCATTCTGGATGGACAAGTAATGTTTAAATTTCCTCTACCAGAATTAATGACATCCAGAAACTTCTCATTAGAGTACCACAAAATATCAATATTGAAGTCACCACAAACTATCAGATTGTTACAACCTCCAGTATAGCCATTAACAAGCAATTCAAATGTATCAATGCTGGAACTAGGAGACCAGTATATGACAGCCACCATGATCTTATAGTGCAGTCATTGAAGCGAAAAATACGGTCTTACCTCCGAAATTTTTTACTGTGAACCGATTTGCATGAAATTTTGGAATTAGGCTCATCTTACCCTTAACTTCAAAAGTGAAAATGATCTGAACTCCGCCTATTATTTTTAAGGGGTGTAAACAACCCCTTAATGGAAAAATCGACATTGAGCCATTTTATCGCTAGAAAACATGTTTAATAGTAAGTGGTGAAATTTTAAAGTGTTTTTCTAACCACAATTACCTCATAATTAAAATCATTTTCAACCCCTTGAACATCCTACCAACCCTTGCAAACAACCCCTAAATTGAAAAAAAATCACAAAACAATACTTTGGTATGATATAAAAAGATGTAAGTATAGAGTTGTAATATTTTATATTTTCTATAATAATTATCAAATTTTTAACCCCCTTTCAACCCTTGAAAACTACCCCTTGATAAAAAAATTGTTAAAATTTTTTTTTTGATAAAATGAAAAGGATTTAAATATTATTCCACACTCTCGAAAATGATTATCATATTCTTAAGCTTTTCTACCATTAAAAAACTACCCCTAAATTAAAACAGTAAATATATATGATTACATATTATTTAAAAAATAATTTAATTTAGAGTAAAAAATTGCCATTTATTGGATAAAATATTTACAAATTATACAAAATTCACTCAAATGTGTTTATATATACATATGGTATGTATTCATGCCTACGTTTCCAAAATATATGAGCCATATTATGTATATATATATACATTACAATAGTTTTGGGTCTCTATTATACTGCGTACTTTCACATTGCTCTCCAAATATTCATAGTCCGAAATTTTTCAGTTAATAAGTAGAAAAAAATGTGGATAAGTTTTTTGACCATAACTCCTTCAATTTTCATGCTATCACAATTTATAAAAAAACCATTGTAAAGGTAATTAAGAGAGCTACAACATCCTTCTTTGCAAATATATAGTAAAAACCCTTTTTCTCAAACGGTGAAGGTTAAGAGAGGCTGTGATTGTGCTGCCACGCGCTCTTTAAAACAATCATAATTTCCGTCAATTTTTGTTTTACAGAAAAAATCAAAAAAATCCAAATTGTTTGTCAAAATATACCTACATTTTTTCATACCTACACTTTTATTCATATATGTCGTCATTTTTTGAGATATTATGAAAAAAGGTGGTTTTTAAAAAAATTTGAAATTTTTTTTAATCCATGACTTTTTTTGAAAAATATGTGTCCTGAAGCAGCCAAACTGATACAATCTATTAAACTCTTCATAATAAAGTTGATTCTAGGCGGAATACGATTAATTTTAATTTTGGTGGAAGTGGCACTTATGAAACCCATTGATTTTAAAAGAAAAAACATTAGATGCTCCTCTTATTTGCAATACAGCTCACTTATTTTACGTGCAAAAGACTTTTAATAGTGCTCATTTTAAAGCTTATTTCAAGCAACTATAAAACTCTTTTTTATTAGAATGCCTAAAATGCATCTGCTCGCCGCTAGATAGCATTGACCACATCGATTAAATTTCAGACAAAATAAAAAACGGCTTTGATTTTTAATATCTAGCTTAATATTGCACTTAGAATTACTTTATAAAAAACAAAATTGTTCATTGTTTTACCTGCTATAATTGTGTTCTTTATAAAATTTTCGATAAAACGTATATTTTTGGAGATATATGCAAAAAAACCGATGAAAACGTGAAACAATTGCGAATTTTCAATTGCCTATAACTTGAAAAAGTATTGAATTTTTCGAAAAAAACGTTATAGATGATTTTTTTGCTTAAAATTAGGCCTTCTATCGATATCCGAGGTTATTAAAAAAAAAATAAATTCACTCCCGAGAAGGGGTGGCAACCACCCCCAGGGTGGTTGCGGAGTTCAAATCATTTTCACTTTTGAAGTTAAGGGTAAGATAAACCTAATTCCAAAATTGTATGCAATTCGGTTTCACAGTAAAAAAATTCGGACCAACAATGCTTCAATGACTGCACTATTATCAGAAAAGGGATGGTTAATTGTTATAGCACAACATTCAGAAGTGAAAGGTACAGCAAGGCCACAAGTCAAGATTCCAATCGATATTGCACACAACACTTATCCAGTATACAAGAACCGCCCATAGATGAACGCTTACAACCATAAAACCCTGCAACCTCTTAGCTCGAGAAACTATTTTAGGTAATTTTTTAAGATTTGCTCAACCAGTGCTTAGTAAAACAGACAATAGTTGGGTTGAACTTTAAAAGTGATACTGAGTTCGTCAGTTTTATACAAATATCTTTTTCTAAAAACTACTAAAAGCTAGCTCAACAAATTGTCCAATTATATTTTAACAGATGACTCATTAGTTTTATCAACAACTTGCTTGAACCATAGTTGCTGGAGCCAGGCTGGACCATTCTTGTAATAGATATACTCTATCTTATACTTTCAGGGTGCTGCCAAAGCAAGCCTAACTAGCAGAAATGTTTAACTATCCATGCGGGATCTGCAACATAGGTGTAAAATACTCTGCTGTATGGTGCACCGGGCTTTGTAAAAAATTGCACCATTCAAAATGTATACGGCTATCTCAGAGTAACTTTAGAAAACTACTGAAAGCAGGCAAAGAGTCATGGCAGTGCAAAAGATGTGTGTAGCGTCAACCCACAGAGCCTCTTCTAGGTCTAGAGCCCATAATTGAAGATCAAGAGGATGGTAAACCCACAATCAATATAATTCAAAAAGAATACTTTGAATGTGATCCCATTAATAGTTCATATGAATATTTCAGAACAACCACCTTCTGTTTTAACTCAAACAACAAAAAATAACTCATTAAGGGAGCTGGAAAAAAGCATCACTGAGACCAACCTAGAAGAAAGTACAGTGCAATCTTGCTAATCCGGCAGTATATCGGGATTGGTAGTGTCGGATTACCGAAATTGCCGGATTAATGGATATATGGGTAAAAACTTACGAAAAACATACAAATGTACATTGAAATTTATTAGAAACCAGTTAAAGTATAGTTTAACATAAGTAGAACGCAAAAGTACAATTGGAAAATAACTAAATACGCAATAAAACGTAATAAACAAACAGTACAGTATGCCTAATCTGGCTGTGAAATAAACAACGGAAGGATACAGTACAAAAAATTTGAAAATCAATATGTAAACTTACATACCGTAAAATGAAAAATCTGCATAGGCCTATTCATTACAGGCAGGAAAAAATTCTTCGATAGTTTTTTGTTTATTTAGCATCAAATGAATGGTTCAACACTTTTTCTTGAAGTCCTTTGAGTGTAAGGAGTTCAGAAGCTGACGCACTATTTTCCTCCGCCCAAGTTATAGCCGTGGTGAACGCACACAGCGCCTGATTAGTGTTTACTGTCTGTGGAGCAGCTGCGACACAATCAGTTCCCCTCTCCCCAAACACGTCAACGGAACGAAGCTGTATACAGTAGTACTGTAGCCAGAGCGCAAGTAGGCAAGCAACTGACAAGTGACTAGTGGCGGCACGGCGGGTCGGTGAGTCATCCATGCTTGCAGTGACATGAACCACGCTCGCACAGTGCCGGATTACTGGACGTGCCGTATTGGCGCACGGCCGGATTATAGAGACTGCACTGTAATAGTGATACAGATAAGCTGGTCATGGCAGCTAAAATTAGATCTGCTCTCCTAGAAGAAAACCAAATACTGATTAAGACGAAACAATCGCTAAGGGCAACACTGGGTACTATAGAGGCAATTGTTCAAGAGACAGAGGCTAAAGAAAATAAATACCAAGTAAAAATTGAACAACTGGGAGAAAATATATGAAAATTATCAAGAAGATCAAAAAAGAAAACATATTACTCAGAAATTCAGATGACATTTGAGGAACATGACAAAGAATAGCAATAACTTATTACTGGGTACAATGAAGAAATCAGTAACCTCAACAAGATTTTATTAAATCTAAAAAGATAGCTAAATAAGACACAGAACATTAAGAACAAAGACATAGAAAGTATTAGTAAAAAAGAATGTCAAACAGATATTTACACTTCTAATATGTAATTTTCATTACTATGTGGGACACAGATTAAAGCACAAGAGTTTGGAAACTGCTTGAAAAATATAATTAATAGATTAGAGGCCTTAGAAAACCAAAAACATGAGCATTTTGCAAAAATAAACATACAGACATAAACGGTCAGAAAATTCAAACAGAATTCAACAAAAGAAAATGAACCATTTCGCTGTGTCTCCAAAATGCACAAATACCACAACACTGATGGAGTCTTCCATGAAATCAACGCCAGAAATCAACTCTAGCAAGTTATTAAATTACATAGTGTACTTTTAAGTATTTTAGATAAACGGGTAGTTAAGTAATGATTAGGATATTGATAAACATCAAACTAGGACCATCTGTAAGAAAGTTATCAGAAGAACTGCAGTTAGTTCAAACACTGACTGCTTGTCTTTCCTAAACTCCTTGGATGAAAGTTATATAACAAACCTAAAAAGTTTTACTTATGTCCCAGACACAAACCCTCTGATCTCACAATTGAACCTGACTCTGACTGGGATAAAGCATGCGTATTGGTGTTTTACGACGAAGATACAAATACCTTTGTACCTTCATTGCTCTTAGACCAACTTACACAGATATTAAATAGAGCCAAATCAAATGAATGTTCATATAACTGTTTTGTAACAATTACACTTCAAAGGAAAACTTTCTTTGTTATATATTATACACCAGGCCAAAATAATTGGAAATCAAAATTATTTATATTCATAGAAGTTGTGAATGATTGAATTAAATGCCCACTCCTGATCTCACTGGATATTGAACACTCATGGCTGCCAATACACCCAACAAAATTTGGGGTGACATTTAATGTCACCATTGAAGAAGTACTGCTGGTTTTACTTCAGTTTGACTGCAATCCTTACATGCATAGATTCAAACTTTACACCCTAGAAAATGCAATAAAAAGAACATAGATTCTGTGTTAAACAACTCCTTTAAGTATCAGAGAAAAATATCTGGAACACATGACTCAAATATCTACAGTAATTGGAGGAAACCAACACATTCTCTCCACTCTCCTAGTGAATCAGACACTTCAGCAGACACTAGCAAACCTACTGGATCAAATAACATATTCCAAAGTTCCATTGACAGAACAAAGGGACGTGTGGCAGAAATCTGAAATCTCCTTATTGCAACAATTCTCACAATTATATAAATCTAACGACATAAAAAAGGCATTATCTAGTCAAGATGTAAAAGAAGCAATTACTCCTTCCAAACATAACTATGTCATAATTGACCTAAAGACAGGAGATATTTTATTAGGAAGAAACTCCTAGAACAATAGTCATGGGTTTGATGCTACACAGTTTGTTCAACTTATATGTACAATTTCAAAGTACTTAGTTAATCCTTGTATTAAACCAGCAAATAAAACTTTTTTGATCTCAGATGTAATGAATCAACTAATACTAAAGAAGAATGTAAAAAGCATTAACATTAAAGACACAAAGGAGGTAAGAATTGAGTTGGTGCAAGGAGTTCCTGGATGTGGGAAATCACCTTCATAATCAACAACTACAAGGAAGGTGATCTTCTGCAATTCCTAACTAAAGATGAGCATTTTACTTTCGGAAATGGCTAAAACAGAAGTATCAAGCGATACCTTATGAAGAAATTAGTGATTCTTGTAGAACAGTTCACTCTTTCATAATAAATTCCACAGACTACCTAAAAAAGTGTGGCAAATATAAGAGAGTAATAGTGGACGAAGCCCTGATGTTACATGCATGGGAGATACTTTTTGCATGTGCACTCGCTGATGTCTCACAAGCTTTGTTGATAGGGGATAAAAACCAAATACCGTATATAAACAGGAGTCCTTATGACCTCATTTATTTCACTATCCTGGAAATAGCAAAAGTGACTCAAACTCTAAACCACTTGTATCAATGCATAAGCAATGTGATAGATCTTCTCTCAACCTTTTACCCACAGGGTATAACAACCAGCAATCTAGAGAGCAATGAAAAAATATTAATCTGCCTAAATGAAATCAACAATTTGTCAATAAATAAAGACCAAAGGCAGGGTTCTCGTTTTTAAACAATCAGAAATCATTGCTCTGAGAAAATTGGGATTTGATGTCACAACTATATATGAATTCCAAGGAACGCAAGCAGAGAATGTTCCTGTAGTCTAAACATCTGAGAAAGAAGAAGAGATCTATGACTCCCTGCCACATTGCTTAGTTGCAATATCTAGATATACAAATCATTTACCTACTTTACATCAATAGTGGATGATTTGCTCAGTAGTTGGATAAGAAAAAAACCAAACTAGGCATAACTGTTCATGAGTATCTTCTATTGGATCATCGATTAAAAAATAACTCTTAAAACATCCAAACTACCTAAAAAAGACTCCTCAAATGCCGGTTTCACCTTGATGAAAAATAAGTGACTCATAACAATATTTTCAGATATTCACCAATACGCTCAAGTGGAACTACCACCCTTCCTTCTAAAGAAAAAGCGTTTGATCCCTGATGAAAAACTTCACAAAAAAAGGAGAATAAAATAGTAGACACCATAGAGACCGATGAGATACCAGTCAAGAAGACTTGCTTAATTGAAAGAAATACATGTAATGTCTCCAAAGTTACTGCTTGTAACATTCCTCCTCTACAACCACTGTCAATCCCAAAAACCAAAACTCAACAAAAATCAAGGTACCAAAACTCCTCCAGCTCTACCTGTACATGTTCAGACAACTTGCGAACCAGTTTTTTAAGAACTCCGTCAAAGAGAAAAACCACCATTACCAGAAAACGAGAATATTCATCAACTCGTCAGCAAGGCCAATTCATCTAGGAAAGACTTCTCAATCGTTCATCAGAATATAAGGGGACTAACAAACAAAATTGATTGTTTAAACCATTTGCTTCTAACAACAAAACCATACATCATAATACTAACAGAGATGGATTAAATCAAGATGAACTGAACATGAAAAACCTACTTCATTACACTCTCTTAGCTCAATTTAGCACAACAGACCATAAAATTGGTGGTGTTGTAATATACGCTAAAGACTGTCTAGCTGGAAACATTGTTCTCATTGATATCTTCAAAGAGTGCAAGGAATTAAACTTGGAGGCATCAATAATAAAGGTAAGCAATACAAACAACAATTTGTACTTGCTTGGACTAAATAGACAGCCAAAGGCTAACTTAGATGAAACTCTGGAAAGACTTCCTACATCATAGAAATGGCAGCAGCGTACAAGTACCCATTGATTATTATGGGTGACATTAATGTTGATATTTTAAAGTCTGATATTAACACAGCTAAATTAAATGAAACACTGGCTGCTTTTGACATTGAGAGACTCCTTCTTCCGTCTTTCTTACAATTACTACTTCACCATCAATTGACTGTGTAAGTACAAATCGCTACACAAAATAATTGGAAGTTGTGGTCGTTCTGACCTCAAGGCCCAAATATGCAACCTCGAAATTTCTTCACCAATTACAACCCAACCAGGTCAGGTCATTCAACATTCCATGAAGAGAGTCAAACACCTAAAGTACCTCCTAGCAGAAAATCACTGGCACAAGTCCACAATGCCACAAATTTTGACAAAGCGTACAACAATTTGTACAACTCATTGTATGCAAGTATAGAGACACCCTGCCCAAAAAAGAAAAAAAGACTTAGAAAAAAGAAAAACTCAATGTGTATGACAACAAAAAGGTACTTTTGGTAAAGCAAGCTTATATGTAAGCTCTCACTACATTTGAACTGACAGATGATATTGAAGGCAAAGAAATCTGAACTGATGCAAAAAAGGTTTGACCTAAAATTAAAATCCCTGCAAAAACAAGCTACTATAGAATACATAGAAACATCTTGAAACAAATCAAATGCTATGCGGGCTATGATAAATAAAGAAAGAATTAAACCAGGACAAAGAGAGCCTCAAATTCAGCTGAATGTGAATGGAAAGTTACTGAATGATCATCTTAAAGTAGCAGAACAACTAAATAACTACTTCATATGCGCTGCTGATGAAGCACGTTTTAAAGGCAATGTAACAAGAGCAGCTACATTCAATCCAGTCACATTCAGATGTAATCAATATCTCTCAGGACTATCATTTACAAATCCAGAAGAAATATAAAAAATAATTCAGTTATTTAACACGTTGACTGCGGATGACACCATATATGGCTTTCTGCTCAGGTCTTGGTGGGAAACTGTAACGGTCGGTTCCTGTTGTTATTATTCAGTTATTTGATATAATTTGTCTTGGAAGGTCATACTTAGAGGTTATGTTTTTACATTCCTCAAGCCGTTTTTAATTCAATGAATATTTTTTTGTGAAAATGAGTCAAAACAAGAAAGAACCTCGAAACCCGAATAATTTAACTATTAGTGAAATAGATAGGTATTATTGTTATGATTCTGGATCTGAGGCTTATACTAGTGATGTGAGTGAAGATATTAACAGTGATGATAGTGTATCTGAATTGGATTTAGACACAGCAAATGATAGCCATAAGGACGTGTCCTCAGCTGTAAGTAGTCCACAACTGGATTTACCTTCCACAAGCCAAAACACTCAAACTAGAGTAAATAAAGCTTCCCGTCCTCAGCTAGATTGGAATGAAAATCCTGTTATGAAAACATTTATGTTCATGGAACCAACTGGTTTACGTGTTGATATACCAGGTACCAATACTCCCTTAGACTTTTTTAAAACTTTTAGTTGATGACACCATTATCATTAGTTCTGCATGGTATTATAAATTAAAATAATGATAATGCTGAAAATGTCTTTTTACCATCAAGTATGACAGAAAAATCTCATATAAGCCAATGGAGAGACTTGAAACTTCCTAAATTTAACAATTTTTTGGAGCTTTTATATCACATGGGAATTGTAAAAATGCCTCAAATTCAAGATTATTGGAAAACGAACAAACTTTTTAAGACATGCTTTGGCGAGTACATGAAACGGGATAGGTTTTTATTAATATTAAGATGCTTACATTTAGCAAAGGATAATCCAGAGTCTGACGATCGATTGCAAAAAATCAGGCCTGTCGTAGATTATTTTAATAATAAGATGTAATGCATATACGTACCAGGAAAGGAACTCTCTCTTGACGAGAGCATGGTCTTGTGGAGAGGTCGCTTGATTTTTAAGCAGTATATCAAATAAAAAAGGCATAAATACGGCTTAAAATTGTATATTCTATCTGAGCCAAATAGCCTAGTCTTGAAGTTCTGTGTTTATGCTGGAGCTAAGGATGATCTATCAGGTGCTAGGCACACTGAAAAAGTGGTAATGCATTATTATCTGAACGGTTGGGAAAGGGCCATGCTGTTTTTGTTAACAATTTTTATAATAGTGTACCACTGGCAAAAAAAACTTCTTGCTGAACAGACATGTGTAACTGGAACACTGTGTAGATAGGGTAGATAACCCTAATAGTCCAGTCGTATTACCTGATTGAAAAAAATAAATGTTTTCTTACAGCAAACTAATGGCACAATTTAGTCCAATACATCATAAATAAATAAAAAAAACCATTTCCGAACCAAAATCGTCCATTAGGGGGTATAGGAGGGGTGGTTTTTAGGGGTGAAAATGGTTTTTTGCAATTTTGTGAGTAAACAAATGCATCCTATTGAAAAAAGTCAAATGTAAAAGTTGTTGGAAATAATAAAATCTACAACTTATGTAGTAATCATTTTTGCCCTAACCTCAAAATTTCCCCAAAAAATTCAAAAAAAAACAGTTTTTTTGGTTTTTAATTTTTTCTTTTGCAAAAATGGTTCGATTGAGCTCACAGTTTGATCAAATATACTTTGTTCTATTCTAAAAATACTGTATTGTTTTCATTAAGAAATATTCAGCCGTTATAATAAAATTTTACTTTAAAAAAATATTTTGATAATTTTCAATCACCATTTTGAAACATTTTTTTTTAATCAAAAAAGGTTCTCTGACGGCTCATTATTTCGTTTTTTTTTTTTGTCTATTTTGAAGAAATGAAATAAAAAATATGTAGTTTAATTGAAAAAAACTGCAGAAAAATTGAAAATAAACAAAATATTGACATTTTTCATTATACATTGTATTATTTACGTGGAAAAAATTGTTATTATTCATTTAAATTACAATTTTTTTTTATGTTGAAAAAATTTGTGAATATTTTGAAAAGTTTAAAAACATTGTTGAATGTGAAAGTTGGATTACAGGTATATATAGTACAGGTATATAATAGTGTCCTTGAAGCAAAAGGGCGGGGTCAATCCTATTCTTCTATTATACAGGTCTCAGTATGTTTCTAAGCATTCAATAAGCAGCTGCTTTGTCGTCAGTCAAGTTATATTGTGGAGTAGTAGTGTCGTGAAATAAGCCTCGTGATTAGCACTTTACAAGATTTTTGTCCATATAAAATACAAATCGTAAGTAAAACTTTAAAATTTTGCAAAACAAAATTTTATACAAATTATTCAATACAAATTATTAAAAATAATACAGACCATAAATCTTTGTCTCTGTACATACAATTTTAACGCATGCTATTTATTCTAGTAATTTTTACATATTTTCAGTATACTAATTTTATCGTGCTTTCTGCATTTTATAGATTCGTGTAAATGGTGGAAAAGGTACCTTCTTGTATCATTTGTAAAAGCCGCGATGGAGATTTGGTGAAAATAAAAAGTCGAGGGATAGATACTCCTTATTTTTCGTCAAGTAAACAAAGCAATGATCAGCGGTACAAAACATTTCAGAAATTGACTGAAGCACACATTCATGATGGTTGTCAATCGGCATACAAATAGACATCGATCAATTGTTTACAGCTTCCAAAGAACAAACAAGAAAAAAAAATCTATTGGGAAGAAGATTATGAAAGAAGCATGTGATTTTGATTTTGAGCATCATTGTGTTTTTTGTGAAGAACCTTGTAACCAAAATAGAGCATTTCGCGGCATGCAGAAGGTTGAGACTAAAGAAAAATTTTATCAACTTTAAAGGGAAGAGATGTTTCAGAATCATTTAATAAAAGTCTGTTAGTTAGACTGAATTTTCTCAAAGAATCAGATGAAGTTCAAGCTTATTATCATAATAGGTGCATGTCATCTTTTTATGATGTGGACAAGCTCAACATCTTGTAGACATACATTGAGTGTAGATTCTAAAGATTAAAATTTACTAAGGACTCGAATTCTGTTTCTTGATTTATTTAAAAATATCCACTAATTGTTAAATATGCATGATTCATTATTATTTTGCTTAATGCTTACAAATAGCACTGGTATAAAAAAAATTATAATTTAAATAAATAATAACAATTTTTCCACGTAAATAATACAATGTACTGTATTAATGAAAAATGTCAATATTTTGTTTATTTTCAATTTTTCTGCAGTTTTTTCTATTAAACTACATATGTTTTATTTCATTCCTTCAAAATAGACAAAAAAAAACGAAAATAATGAGCCGTCAGAGAACCTTTTTTGATTAAAAAAAAATGTTTCAAAATGGTGATTGAAAATTATCAAAAATATTTTTTAAAAGTAAAATTTTATTATAACGGCTGAATATTTCTTAATGAAAACAATACAGTATTTTTAGAATAGAACAAAGTATATTTGATCAAACTGTGAGCTCAATCGAACCATTTTTGCAAAAGAAAAAAAATTAAAAACCAAAAAAAAACTGTTTTTTTGAATTTTTTGGGGAAATTTTTGAGGTTAGGGCAAAAATGATTACTACATAAGTTGTAGATTTTATTATTTCCAACAACTTTTACATTTGACTTTTTTCAATAGGATGCATTGTTTACTCACAAATTGCAAAAAAAAAACCATTTTAACCCCTAAAAACCACCCCTCCTATACCCCCTAATGGACGATTTTGGTTCTGAATGGTTTTTTTTTTTATTTATTTATGATGTATTGGACTAAATTGTGCCATTAGTTTGCTGTAAGAAAACATTTATTTATTTGACCATTTTTAACTTCTATTTCTCCTGGACTATAAGGAATTTGTGAAAATGAAACTTAAAAAGGGGGAAACTACTGCTAAGTAACACGAAGGTGTAATGGTCGGAAAATGGAGGGACTCTAGAGATGTTTTGTACATTTCAAACCAATACGAAAATGAAATGACGACTATTATTATCACTAAAAGAGGAGAATAGAAACAAAAACCATTAGATACAATGAAAATATGAATGGTATTGACAGACAAGATCAACTCTTAAGTTACTACCCCTGCGAAAGAAAGACCATCAGGTGGTACAAAAAGTTGTTGATCCATATATTACAAATGAGCCTACTGAACGCTTACCTGTTTTACAAAAAATGCAACGTTGGCAAAAATGTGTCATTGGTAGAATTTAGACTCAGTGTGATTGATGGATTGCTAACTCCCCTAGCACATGAGGTGGCCAGACCTGCTGCTACCAAACATCTTCCTACTAAACTCCCCATGGGTAACAAAGGAAGGCCACTAAGAAGAAGATGTGTCATTTGCAGTGGTGAGGAAAGGAGAACAGACACGACATACATGTGTGAAGCTTGTGATGAGAAGCCCGCGTTGTGCCTAGTGGGATGCTTCCATAAATACCATCAATGAACGTTGTCAAAAACTCTGTCTATTATGGATTTTATTATTCTTATTTGTCTATTATGTAGAAAAACTGTCAATTTTGTTTGAATTAAATTAAGTAATAGTGTTCAAAATTTGTATTTCCTTTATTTTAATCATTACTAAGTTACATTAGGCAGAAAAAGTGAAAACGCCAAATGGTGTTTTATGCATATACCATCATAAAATAATGAAATATGCGGGTAACGCCAAATGGCGTTTTTATTTTCTTTTACTGCAACAAAGATGTAAACCCTCTAAGTACATTCAGATATACATAGAAACATAGTTAAAAACCCATTCTGATATTTTGTTTTGTTTTTTTGTTCATTGCATGCGTCAAATAAGGAATTTTTTCTTAGCAGTCAAGGTGTTAAACCAAAGTGATCTGCAGGACTAGATGAGGTTCTGTCGCAACTTGTTAAAATCTGCTCCAAAAGCTCATAGCTCCATTACCAAGCATTATTAACAAATAATTTAAAGAAGGATTATTTCCAAGCGGTCTAAAATGTTCAAAAGTCTATCCTAAATACAAAAAAGCTCACTAATTATAGACCCATATCTCTAGTTTCCACCTTTTGTAAGATAATTGAAAAAGTGGTGCTTGCAAGATTAATACATCTAGGGGATAACAGCCTACTAACAGTCAAGCAGCTTGGATTTGTAAAACGGAAATCAACCATAGCAGCAATAATTAGCCTCATGGAAAATGTCATCATGATCAGCTTTAAAACAAAAAAATCTAGTTACTGGAATACTACTTGATTTCAGCAAGGTGTTTGATTCCCTTGGACACGATATCGTCCTCCTGAAAGTTGAGGCATTAGGCATAAATGGAATATCAAAATCTTGGTATCAATAATACTTAAGTGGACGCAGTAAAGGAGTTGAAATAAAGTCTACATCCAAGCTAAAAACAAGAGGGGTGCTTCAGGGTTCGGTTCTGAGACCAGTTCTTTATATTTTATTTAAAAATGATATGCCAAATACCATGGTGATCAGAACACTTCTGAATGTAAAAACATCAGAATATATGCTGATGATACTGTTCTTATAGTAAGCGATGAAACAGCTGCCAGGCTAAAAGAACACTCTTCCCAAAGCTTGAATAAGGTATATCAGTACTGCAAAGAAAATGACTTGGTTACAAACACTACAAATACATAGCAGATATTTTTCGGCAAAAGAAAAGTCACACTAAGCCTGGACAATGTAGTGCAAGAAGACAAGGTTAAACTGCTGGGAATGACAATCAATGCAGACCTCACTTGGACACCTTGATAACTTGTACAAAATAATTTTCCTTGGTCTATATACTATGAAAAGACTTGGAACAAGTAGCTGATATTAAAATGTCCAAAACAGCATATTTTGGACATAAGTGTGAATCACATATTAGATATGGCCTTATTATTTGGGCTGGAACTTCACACTCTGTATGAAAGACAAACACTCTACATTGGCTGCACACTACATAATCATCTCCCAGACAACTGAGAAGAATGACAGAACAGGATCTGAAGAGGGAGCTCAGCAAATGGTTGACAGAACAACCATACTACAGCCTAGCTGAGTTCTACAATGACAATTGATTTCATTGTATATCAAGATAACCTATTTTATTTTACCATGTAACTTTCTGAAGTCAACAACATTGCAATTTTACATTCTTTAAACTTGTTTTGACGCCTTTGTATTTCTCTATGAAATTACAAATAAAGAAATTGATTGTATATTTAAATGAAAAATGGAAAGTTTATCCTTGGAACTAAAACATTCACATCTTTAAAACATTCCAAGTTCAGTACATTGTAACAGCTCACAGAATTCCTGCCAGAAACACTCATCTCACAAGATTGAATATTGACTGAATTTTAAAGTGTCATTTTCAAAACTGAATGATTCAGATGAGCCGACTACTTCCCAAGGTTCAGCAGCAAAGGTAAGTGACATCAAGCGAAGATTGAGTGCGAAGCAAACTAGCAGGTGTAGAGACATCTCTCGGCAGCAGTGGAAGCGATGACTCCTTTTGATGGCTCGTTTTGGCTCCTTTTTTGGGTTTTGAGGATTTAAAACATCAAGAGTAAGGAAACTCGGGACGAATTAGAGGCTGGAAATGCAAAAGACTGAACATCAGGAACTACTGTTACATGTCAGAGAAAGGCTGGATGAAAGAGAAGTCTATTGCAATTTCAGGTGTAGAATTTCTAAAAGTTTCAGCAGGAGAAGTTACATCCACATCTTGGAGATGGTTATTGTCTTGGTCCGTGATTGCTGTTCCTCACCTGTTTATTTTCAGAGTAGGTGACTTATTGAAGAAAAGAGAGTGCCCGCGGTTGAACTATCATGTGTTATTAATGAGATAATGTTTCACGGATGAAGACATTATTATTTATCTTTTATCATTTAATAAAATGTTATATCTTATATCCATTTTTATATTATTTTATAAACATTCATACTTAAATATAGCCAATTTTATTATTACGTTTTAAAGAGGTAAAAATATATCACTATCAAGTATTTCTATCATAATATTGTAAAGTTTTTAATTTTGTATAAATAAAAGGGATTTTTTACGTTTTTCTAAAACTATTGTTTTAATTTTTTGTTCAATTTCATAAGTTTTTTAAGTTGTTGATTTTAAACAGGCAAATTCATACACACCTCATTTTCCATACACAGTAATGCTCTCCAAAAACCAATCACACTCTAGAAAAAAAATAAACATTAAGAAATAATTTTGTTATGTAGTGACTTGTTTTGGTATTTACAATCAAACAAAATCGTAAAAAGTTGTCATTTAAAAATTTTAAGGATGGTTGCTTTTTACGACTGGAGAGCTTTCCTGCAAAATTACAAATATATTTCTTGCTCTATAATAAGTGGAGTTAAATTAAATACAGGATATATGAGTTATGTCAAAAAAGTAACAGGAGTTCTTATTTATTTATTTGTCCACATTAATGTTGTCTCCTTCAAAATAGTTCTCATTAAAAATTATGAACTTGTGCCAGTGCTTCCAATCCTCGAAACATGTCTCAAACTTGATCTTTGGAATAGTCCTTAGCTCTTTTATCAATACACTTTTAATAACATCTATGCTTGTAAAAGAATAGCGGCCCTTTAAGGTTTTTTTATTTTTGGAAATAAAAAAGTCAAACGGAGCCATGTCTGAAGAATATGGAGGCTGGGGCATTGTTACAGTACCTTTTTTGGCTAAACATTCACGAACAAGCAATGAAGTGGGAGCAGGTGCATTATTAAGCTGTAAAATCCATGAATTGTTTTGCCACAATCCGGGTGTTTTTACGGATTGCTTCATGTAAACGGCGTTGTATTCCTTATGGACCGTTTGAACTTGTGACAAGAATTCATGATACACTATGCCATTAAAATCGGAGAACACAGTGAGCATAACCTTCATTTTCTATGCACTTGTCGAGCCTTTATTTTTGGCCTTGACAATCCAGAATGACTTAACTGGGATGATTAAGCCTTAGTTTTAACAACATATCCATAATCCCATATTTTTTCACCTGTTATAACACGTTTTAGTAATTCTGCATCGTCGTTGACTTTGTTTAGTGACTCCTGAGCAACTTCCATTCGCCACTGTTTTTGTTCAAAATTTAACAACTTTTGAACAAATTTTGCTGCTTCACATTCTATGCCCTAAAGAGTCGGAAAAATTTGCATGATATGAGCCAATTGGTATGCAAGCATCATCAGCGATTTCTCTGATCATAATACGGCGATCGTTCATAACCATTTCTTTCACTTTTTTAATGTTTTCATGAGTTGTTGGAGCGTCCAGAGCGTTCGTCATATTTAAGTCTCCATGGTCTTCTTTGAAACCTTTATACCACTCGTAAACCCTAGTTCTACTTATAGTAGACTCACAAGAGGCCTTTGTTAACATTTCCCACACTTTATTTCATTTTTCGCACAACATTTGATACATTTTTTTTAACAAACGTATATTGCTGAGATCATAAAACACATCTTATCTTAGCAGCTGCCACTGTAAGAGTAAACAATGAATGCATCTGGAAGTGGTTATACTTCCGGAGCAGGAGTACAAACACAATTTAAAAAATCTGGACAATATCGGATTCTCCAAACCTGCGAAATTTAAAAATTCCTGTTACTTTTTGAACACACCTCATATTTATCAGGTAATTAACAACTTAGACTAAAAATTACTCCATTGTGATGGCTCTGGAAATTACTTCCTCATCCTATAGATTGCTTTTGCCAATAAGTTGGGAGCTAAAATGAAAATAAGTTAAATTGTAGTAAGTAAATATTAATTGACTAATTATAGTTTATGGATATTTATCTAATTTTTGACTCAGATTTTTACTTACCTAAAGACTTAGGCTACATTGGTTCCTTGATAAATAATTTGAACAATGAGCAGAGTTAACAAACACGATATAGGATTTATTAAGTGATAAATTACAGAAATTGAAAAGGACTAAACATGTTTACTATACAATGAAGGAGGAGGATGTTACTCAATAAAAGGGTCCAAAATTTATTTAGTTGTAAAATATATTCGATAACATTTTGGTAGAGCAACATTTCAAGAGTAGTTGGTTGTGCTTGCCAACAAAAATCTAGTGGGGATTAAAGTTTTCATATTATGCATTTTTTCATAGCACCATCTTGTATGGAATCACCCTATGGGGTAACAGTCATGATATTCAAAAAGTATTAATGTTACACAAAAAGGCTGTTAGAATTTTGGCAGGTGTCTCCTCCTTAACTACATGTAAACCTATTTTTGCGAAGGAAGTTATTCTAACAGTTGTCAACCTTTATATTTATTCATGTCTGATTAAATTAAAACAGAATCTTGTGACTTTTCTCTTTGAAATGACATTCATCACTATCCTACTAGAGGCAGCTTATGTTTAGATCAGCTCTACTGCAGATTTAGTAAAACACAATCTATGTATATTCTTTTATCGGTATCCGTTTGTTTAATAAACTACCTCTTACCAGTCCTAACTTTAGTCTTAGTAAATTCAAATCAGTGATGTATAGATGGCTGTTAACTAGACCTTTTTATAGTATAGATGAATACCTGGCACTGTCTGTGATAGATGTTTCTTTTTAATTTTTAAACCTATCTGTATTGTAGCCCACGTTTTAAATGTAACTGTTTTAATTGTCTTTTATTGTACTACTTATTTATTTATTTATTATTGAATGTTTTACCATTTTATTAATTTATTTTCTCTAGAATCTATTAGTACATGTAAATATTGTTGATTGTCCATGCTTAGTTATATGTAGGATACTGTTATCTCATCTCGGCCAGTCAGGTTTTCACTGGAATTAACATTTAATGTAATATATTTTGATCTAATATTTTATTAAAGCTTTGGTGACGATGTCAATGCATTTTAATGATGTTGCAATGACAAAATAAAGATTCTTGATTCTTTTTGTAGACAAGTTGAATGGAAATTTGAATGTTTATTGAAACTTGAGGAATTGATAAAAAGTCAAAAGTATTCTTCTTTTTGTGATTTTAAAGTTCAAACGGAGGATGTGGTTTGAAAATACAGTCTGTCTTACAACCGGTGTCTAGTGTCCCATTGAGTAGGAAGGATTGATTCTTAAAAACAGGAATAAAAAAAACTATTGTGGTGCTGTAGGTTAGGCTGAGGAAAGATTTAATTACATTTAATTATTTTATTACTAGGGGAATAATTTACTGGGAATGGTACCCGAAATTAGTTAATACTGCCTTCTGCCATCCTTGGTTGCAATTAGAAGGAAAGAAATGATTCAGGATATGGTAAAATAATTAATTAGTTCAACAATAAGGACAGGAAATGGTACTGATGAGTCACATTTTTGCTTTCTTGCTGGTCACTTCCCTGCACAAAACTTGGTGAAGGGAAATAAATGTTGAATTTGTAATAATATTAAACAAATTGAAATTTTACATAATAGTAGTGCATACATAGTTTCCAAAGCATGATGAAATGAAATGTGGCGATTAACCATATTGAAAAATAAGATAGACATCAGATGATTTGACAGCTTATACTGAGTTATGAATAAACTATATGATTAAACATTACACTTGTATTAAATCTATACTGATTTAGAAATTCGAATTACTAAATTAAGAAGGGGAACATTATTTTGATTAAATGAATTGTATAAAGAACATTAGAGGAGATGAATTATAATGCTAAAGTATAATGATAAAATGAGTGAGGCGTTTCATCATATAACAGTTGTGAACTTTTCTGAATCATTGTTTGTAATTTATGTCATGTTCTTCTTAATTCTTGTAACTAATAAAAAGACATAATCTTATTAGCTAACATTCCCAGATCTGAATAATTATAACATGAACAAAAACATTAATAACATTTTAATTATGATACTAATATTTTACACAGAATTGGGAATAAGACTTATATGAAACAACCCAATTGCTGTATAAAAAAATGTTACGCATATTTTAAAAACTAATAAACATTATTTCAAACATAGACTATGTAACATAATGCATAGTAATTAATGGATAAGTGTGTAATAAATTACTCATATACGGTCTACTTGTATGGAACAGTCAAAAACAACATGACCAAAATTTGTAAGTGAAATGGGAAAGTATTTTCAAAAGGGTACACATTTTTTTCACAACTGCCGTCATGTAGCCAATCAGGTTCACACCGGGCTTTCGTAAAGCGCACCGTGTGCCCTATGGGGTACACATTGCTATTCATTTCCTTATTGCGTGTTTATTGTTTGCCTATGTTTTTGTGATTTGTTAAATTTGATCCCCGCATTTAAATAAATACCTCAGACTATTGTGTACTCTGTCGGGTGCACAATTGCTTAATTTTTTAGGTAAATTAATTGTTTAGGTATCCCTTGTGGTACACAGAGAAACATTGAAATAAACATATTGAATTAAAATTTTTGTACAAAATTGCGAAACATATATACTTTTTTCGTTATACTAAAACGTTTAATGGAAAAACTATTTTTGTTTTTTGCCATTTTTATAAAAATAATTTATGGCATATAAAAAAAGTAAAATTAGCTGTGCGTGAACGTATTTATAAAAGTTAACATTAAAATCAACAGCCACTGAACAACATGTAAAAAACTAATGCCCTACATAGGAACAGTATTATACAATAAATTACTAATTCACACCAGAAAATAATCAAGTGTTAAGACATTTACATAATTAAAGTCTTATTTGAAAGAAAATGTTTTTATTCAATGAATAAATACATTGTAAATGAAGGATATATGAAATGTAAATAAAAATTTAAATTTTGGCATTGGATGAATAAAAATAGTTTTTAATATTAAACATTTTAAGAGTCAAGAGTCAAGAAGCTTTATTGTCATTAAATACAAAATTGTATAATAGACATAGTCATAAACATAGTAAGCATGTACTATAATACTAATATAAGCTAGATTACACTAAAATGTTTTCCTTTAAATTATTAACAAATTTGTGGTCTGAAGAAAAATATTAATCTATATCTAGTGGTAGAAATTAAAATTTTATCAAATAAAATACATAATTTATTAAATAAAAATGCACAAAAGAGGAAGATAAAACAACTTAGTACTATCAGTGTGACTAGAAAGCTTCAATGTTAATACTTAAAATTAAAACAATTAAAATGATCAATTAAATAATACTAATAAATAACAAAACAAAGTTACAGACAGATAATAAAAGAAATTTAAAAACAACAAAGTTTACAGTTAAAATATTAAGGTACTTGTATCACAGGCAAATAATTCATTAACAGTGTATAAGGGAGTCATCTTAAGCCAATTCTTAAGAACAATTTTAAATTTATTGATAGTTGTTGTCCATGCACTATCAGGTAACTTATTAAAAAGCTGAACCTCCATAAAGCAGTGACTTTTTCAAATTTCTCAAGTCTTACAGGAATTAAATTCAACATATGTTTGGCCCTTGTGTTGTAGTTATGAATGTCATGACGCATCTCATACTCACTCAGATGTGTTACATTTGTGTTACATCTATGCAAATAATTTAACTTGTTCTGGCAAATAAAGGATTGCAATTTAAAAATCTCTTATTGAGCATTAGCGAAGCATATTACCCTTAACGCTGGAAAAATTTCATTTCTGTATGTCTGTCAATCTGTCCATATGATATCTTGAAAACAAACTACAGAGTTGAAATTTTGCATGAAGCTTAATTTTTATTTGAAAAATACTGAGTTTGATAATGGTGCACTTCACTCCATGGGATTTGGCTGAGTGTTTACTAATATTTTTTATTAGTCTTAGGGATAGAAAATTGTTGAATAAATAAATGTGTAAACAAATTTAATAAAACCCTATGAGTTATTATTAACATGTAACATTTTAATTCATAGTGTAAAAAGAAAAATAATAGCGTGGAAAGTCAGAGGCAAGATTTGATTTTAGCGTTGTAGTACCTTCCTTAGCTCATCCAAACTTATATAGATTTAAAAATTTTCAAGCAACCTTAGGGAAAACTTACGCAACACATGGTGTTGTATTTCTCTGCCTTTTAGTACAAGGGTAGGTGGAAAAGTAGTTCACACATGCTTGTGTAGCATGAACAAACTAAATTATAGCAAGATTGGGAAAAAAGTATATTAAAGTTATTAAAAAAAACACACACACACATATATATATATATATATATATATATATATATATATATATATATATATATTGTTATCAAATCACTGTTAGGTTAATAATTTTTTTTCCAGCTGTAGTAAATTTTTCTGTTACGGTCAAATCTTTCCACTTAAAAAAAATCCTGAACTTTACAGCTACCTTTACATTATTGTTTATGGTGAAATAACTCAAATTTAAAACTATGATGAATCTCAGTAAGAGTCATTTTATTAGCACTCAACATAGCACTAGAGGAGATCTTCATACTCCCACTTCTTCAAATAAACTGGATGAGCACAAAAGACCTCAAACCTACATATCCGTTTTGCAGGGGAATGTAATTTCCATGTGCTGCTGGAGGTCATTTTGTTCATGCTCTTCAAACCTGTATGCATTACCTGTATGTTTTTGTTTTATGAAGACGTTTAAATTACATGTGTGTAGGTAGGTGAAGTGTGCTGCTGGCACATATAGCAGTTTCTCAGAGCATCTGGTTATATGCAGAGTTTTTTTTTGTAGGTGAATCACTGACAAAATTAAGCCATCCCATTTAGAAAAACTATCCCCTAAACAAACTATATCTCTTTCTTAAACAACTGTGGGGATAAAAACAAAAGTTCCTAATGATACAATATTAATCCTATGTTATAATTTAAACCACTGATTAAGTAGATCACAGTGATTTTTGCATGTTTTCAGTATTGCTATCAATAACATTTCAAGAGAACACAAAAAATGAAATGTTGGTTTCTGTCTGTAAATTGATAATAAGTAACAAAGAAGAGCAGCTGCAAATTTTTACTTATTAATATAGAAGATTAATTCCTTGCCTTTTCAAAAGGATCATTTCGGTTTAATATACAAACTTGGATTTTTACTTGGAAATGACTGGAAATTAAAAAAAGGAGCCAAATGAACGGCATCAAAACGTCCAAGTATAGTGATTTTCAAAACTTTAAACTCTATGCAACATAAATTCTATAAAATGTCAATTTCCTCAATTCATTTTTAATACTCGTGTTAAAGGTTTCATGGAATGGAGTATATGAGCCATTTTTCAGTTTTATATTTTCAGAGATGTATATGTAAAGTTTAATATCTGGAGTGAGAATAAAATATTATAAAAAACAGTTGAAAGTATAGTAGAGATATTAAATTTAATCTAGTTTTAAACCATTTTGCTTTTATTTCAGATAATCAAAACTGATATATATATATATATATATATATATATATATATATTCACTTCGGTTGTATTAATGCAGAATTGCTCTATTATAACAAATTAGACTTCTTAGTTTAAATTTCCTTTAATATTTCGGCTTTGCCGTTTTCAAAAAGGTATAATAAAAAGTATAAAACAAAAATAACTCAGCAACAAAATTTACACAAGTAAATAAATAAAACATTTGCATAAATATAAATAAATAAACAGGGAATTTTTGAACATGTGATTAACACCAAAGAGAAATATCATGAACAGAGAAAGAATTTAGAAAAATAATTTTGAAAAAATTACAATTGATCATTTCATCTTTTATCTTTTATTCAGACCAAAGGGTACTTTTGATTTTAATATTAACTGATGTGCCTGTTCTAAATTTTCTAAGTAAATTTTGTTTCCATCTTCTGGTACTTTGCAAATACCTTTCAATGAATAACATTGTTCAAAATTTTGTTGGTGGCCTAATGCGTGTTGTGAAACCAATTTTTTCATCCTGTTTTTTAGACGGAACAACGATGATTATTCATTCTTATGTGCAATGGATTGGTTGTCAATCCAACATAATCCATTGCACAATTTTTACATGTTAATTGATACATTACATTTTTGCTTTTGCAATTAATTTCTCCTCTAATAGGGTAAATTTTCTTTGTTTTACTACTGGTAAAAAAATTGGACGATTTTATAATTTTGCAAGTATTACATCGTTTGTCTTTACAGGGTTGACACTTAAAACTTTTCTTCTTTTCTGAATTTTGAATGTCAGTAGGTGGCAATTTGGGCCGTACCAGAAGATTTTTCAGGTTAGTATTTCTACGAAACACTAGCCTGGGTGGTTTAGAAAAATAAGTTTTTAGTAATTGGTGAAGATTCAAGAATTTTGTGTGCCGTTCTTAGAATATTGTTTGTTTTATATAAACCAGGAAAATATTTTGTTATAAATTTTACATCATCATTATTTTTGGATTTTATGAACATTAGAGTGTTTAATTTGATTATTTTATAAATTTTGAAGGATATTTTCTTTTTACAAATGCATTTCCAAGTTTTTCTAGATAATTTTGATAATCTGCACTATCAGTAACATAATTTTTTGGCCCTAGTGATAAACCCTTTGGTACTGATTTTTTTGACATGTACAGGATGGCAGCTGTTGAAATGTAGATAATCCATTGTGTTACTGTCTTTAATATGAATTTTTGTTTTGAGAAATCCAGATTTAATAAAAAACATCTACATCCAAGAATGTTATGATTTCTTTAGAAAAATTTCCAGGTAAATTTCAAAATAGAGAATTTGTTTAGATTTTCCAAAAAGTCTTTTAAATGTTCAAAGCTTTGGAAAATGTTTTAATTTTGGAAAATCTAAACAAATTCTCTATTTTGAAATTTACCTTGGAAATTTTTCTAAAGAAATCATAACATTCTTGGGATGTAGATGTTTTTATTAAATCTGGATTTCTCAAAACAAAAAATTCATATTAAAGACAGTAACACAATGGATTATCTACATTTCAACAGCTGCCATCCTGTACATGTCAAAAAATCAGTACCAAAGGGTTTATCAGCTAGGGCCAAAAAATTATGTACTGATAGTGCAGATTATCAAAATTATCTAGAAAAACTTGGAAATGCATTTGTAAAAGAAAATATCCTTCAAAAATTTATAAATAATCAAATTAAACACTCTAATGTTCATAAAATCCAAAAATAATGATGATGTAAAATTTATAACAAAATTATTTTCCTGGTTTATATAAAAACAACAATATTCTAAGAACGGCACACAAAATTCTTGAATCTTCACCAATTACTAAAAAACTTATTTTCTAAACCACCCAGGCTAGTGTTTCGTAGAGAAATACTAACCTGAAAAATCTTCTGGTACGGCCCAAATTGCCACCTACTGACATTCAAAATTCAGAAAAGAAGAAAAGTTTTTAAGTGTTCAACCCTGTAAAGACAAACGATGTAATACTTGCAAAATTATAAAATCGTCCAATTTTTTTTACCAGTAGTAAAACAAAGAAAATTTACCCTATTAGAGGAGAAATTAATTGCAAAAAGCAAAAAATGTAATTTATCAATTAACATGTAAAAATTGTGCAATGGATTATGTTGGATTGACAACCAATCCATTGCACATAAGAATGAATAATCATCGTTGTTCGTCTAAAAAAACAGGATGAAAAATTGGTTTCACAACACGCATTAGGCCACCAACAAAATTTTGAACAATGTTATTCATTGAAAGGTATTTGCAAAGTACCAGAAGATGGAAACAAAAATTTACTTAGAAAATTTAGAACAGGCACATCAGTTAATATTAAAATCAAAAGTACCCTTTGGTCTGAATAAAAGATAAAAGATGAAATGATCAATTGTAATTTTTTCAAAATTATTTTTCTAAATTCTTTCTCTGTTCATGATATTTCTCTTTGGTGTTAATCACATGTTCAAAAATTCCTGTTTATTTATTTATTTATGCAAATGTTTATTTATTTACTTGTGTAAATTTTGTTGCTGAGTTATTTTTGTTGAGTTATTTTTTGTTTTATATATATTTATATATATATATATATATATATATATTATATATATATATATATATATATATATTATTGCTTCTATAAAATGTATGAGTTGTCTGCTCAGAGTTCTCTTCTCTGAAACCAAGATATCATAAGCTTGAAACTAACTCTAACTGTCTTCCTTATTATTTAAAATATGTAATTTGTGCGCCTTAATTTATTGGTGTTTTAATCTTGTTGAGGTACTTATAATGGGTATTAGAACTTTTAGTTTTCACTTATTCTAGTACAATTTTTCAGACTCAGCATTCTATTGACAAGTTACTTGAGTGGGAAAATAGTCACTTATATCACAAACTTGGTTTGCATTGGAGACTTACGAAGCAGAGATGTGATTCTTCATCTATGATGGAATATGTAAGTACTAGATCAATGTATATCATCCTAAATGGTCCCCTTCATCACAGCCATCCTTGAACTCTCTGACCCATTTTTGCATTTTACATTCTGACAATGATTGTTTACAGCCAACATGTGTCTTGCATTCCAAAAAGTATCACTGATCATATATGTTGTGGATGATTAAATAATCTCGATATGTAAAGATGCACAACAAAGTATATAGGTTTGCTACAGAGCTGCAAATAGGGCATAGTTGGTTGCAATTTGTTCTTGAATTGATCAGTTTGATTGAGAAAATTGCATTCTAAAGTAGTTTAAACATTTTTGTATATTATTTCTTCTTCCAAGATAAAGAAAATAAACTTAACTTTGGCAAAAATAGAATTTTTGAAATGTCTGTAATTGAATGCTAATTGACATGAGGAGATTTTCTTTAGAGCTTAAAGCGTTGAAGCTGTTGTTTTCAACTCCTGTTGTTTTGGAAGCAATTTGGTAATTTATTGTTTTTAGCTAGTTTCTTTAAACATTTTATCAAAGTTATTGAAGGAGAGCATACAGTAAATCAAGCCGTTATAAATCAACAGGATGGGAATGGTGCAATATCGTAATTTTGGTATGCTTATAACATTTTAGGCACTGTTTTCTAGTAATTTATTGATAAGGTAGTTGCAGAGATTTACAGAAGGCTTATAATCCTTTACTTTCCCCTTCCAGAAATTAATTCTGTTACAAGTCTGGGATTGAATCGGTGTGACTGTCTGAAAATATGTTTGTTAATGATTTTCTTTAGGAGCTAGTCATAGGTCATTTGTCATTCTTTATTTGCACATTACGTTTTATATGGGTACAAGGTAAACAACAATACAGGTGCATCGTCAAAAGACATAAAATATAAACTAGCCTAACTAAAGCTTAAATACATTTTGTATATCAATTTGCACAAACAGATAACAGAATAAAAATAAATAAAAAAGAATAATTAAAATATTAAAACTTAATAAAAAATGGGAGGGCGTAGTTATATGTCAAACCAGCATAAACTTTAAATCCGGGTCTGCCTCATCTTTAAAGTATCAAATCACTGTTTCTACATAAATATTGCTATAATTATTGTTAGAAAGTAATTTTTTGCTATATTTTATACACAAATATTTAATTGTATGAAAATATACTACATTAGAATTGAACAATCTTCAGTAAATTTTGTTTCATTAACATTTTAAGTCTTTTATTTTTATTTAAAGGCTTGAAATATTACTTTATACACTGTATAAAATACATGTCTTATTTATACACTTATGTGAATAAATTGTTTTGAGAGCATATTGTAATTTCAACAAACAATTTGAAAAATATTGAAAACAATTTATACATTTACATAATATTATTTCAAAATACATGTCTTCCCTAGTTTATCTTACCAATATTGAATTTCATATTGAGATGTTTTGTTGCAGGTGTTGTTGATTGAGTTCATTCCAAAAATACCAATATACAGGCCAGACTAGTGCTCATCCAACAGGCCAGTTGACTTTTGTGCCTGTTTCTGTGGTGGACATTTTAAATGTGTAGTACTTATTCCTTGCAATCAATTTTCTATTTTTTCTAAGCATTAGCAGGTAGTATGGCCGGTTTAGAATTAGTGATGTGCCTATATTTTTGTTTCAATTTGTGTACAGTTTTTTAATGCTTAAAACAATACTTTAAAAATTGTTAAAATGTAAATATAGAGTAAGGTTTTTTACTGATCAGTGGTATAGAACATTTCAATGGTCTGCAAGGCAGATACATATCTTTGATAAGGCCTATTAGTATACTGTGGCATATGTTAATATTAAACAGTTAATTAGTTTAGTTGTTTTAAAATGTATAAAGTGTGTAAATGGAGACTGCTTTGTTCTTTTGCAGGATTTAAGAAAAGGGTAATTGAGATGTACAACCTTGTTTTTAATTTGATAGTATTAACAACGAAGTTTATTTTTGTTAATGAATGCCTTAATTATTTCAAAATAAGTATATGTTAGGTATTGTGACTCAGTTTAACATAACATTTGTATTTATTTCGAATATTAGATGTTTTCTGTCAGTTGTTAACTAAATTCTGTCATTCAAATGTAAATAAATGACATTTACTAACGTGTACTTTTATTTCTAAACTATCAATCTATACATGTAATTGACTTGTAAACTAGTAACTAATTTTCTTCCATGTATGTTATGCAAGCATTGTCTATACCTACAGAACAGACCGATTTGGCCTACTTTGGCGTGTGAGTGAAGTTTGTAAATCAACTACCAAAATAATTATTTTTTATTTTAAAAAATTATATGGGTTTTACCTAAAATTACATTTTCTTAATGTTTTATTAGTTTTCTTAAGAAAATAGCTGTAAAAATTTGGATTGAATTTTGTAATTATCTTGCTATTAGGTAATTTTAACAAGATGACACAAACAGCATTTCTCTGTACATTTATGTTGAGAAGCTATTGGTACAACACCTTTTGTGGTTCAATTAATTGTGGTAAGTGCAAATCTCAACATTAAAGTTTTGTTTGTTAAACATATCGTAGAAGTGAAAACTCTGTCTTCAAGGATTGTACAAAATATAACGTATAAGACCAGTATAAAAAGTAACAGCTGAAGAGAAAAACCACTTCAATATCAGTAGTGTGGGACAGTAATTAATATTAGTGAAAAAAGTCTTTGTTATCACAAAGTTTAAAACTAGGGTCATGGAGGAGACTATCTAACATCATTAAAGGATCCACTATAACGTAAGATAAGCTTTGTGATAACCACAAAGTTAGCTCTTTACAATGGCTCAAAGGAGGATTCAGAAGTAAATAAACTACATGGAGTGCATTCCTGGATGTGTTTTAAATACACTTCCTTTAAGATGTTTTTTGACCATATCATTATAAATTGGTTATATTTATAAAAATAATATTTTCAAATTAAATGAAGGCTGCAAAAGAAAGGAGGAAAGATTTTTTTATATCTGTGTGTTAAGATATGAAACCTATAAAACATCTATCTGGGTCTTGTTTTCTTGTTATTTATTATTATTATTATTGTTTATTTTCAAGCTTTATTGAGATTTATTTACAAGATATAAACCATTTGAGTACAACTTTTAACCATACTTAACTGGCATATTAATTACGACATCTCTAAGTACAAAGATAAACTTAAAACTAATTATGTATATCTGTTACATTTGATGTAAAGTAATAAAAACTAATTGTATAAACTTACAATTACACATTAAAACATATTCAAAATTTTAACAATAGCATTAAAAAAATAATAAAAGAAACATAATTGTACTGTAAATGACACCGCAACCAGCCATTCCAACAAAGTCTAATTACAGGGGAAACTGTTGACTAAATTAAAAACAATATTTATATGCCAATCCAACATGAGGATAGAATATATTATGCTAGCTTTCAAAAAAGGATTTGTTATATGTATCAAAAAGATCAAAACAAAATATAGGAGTACAATAACGGAAAAATACAGTTGTAATATCTCTGTAATAAAATAAAACTGTGAAGTTTAAATACAATTAAAAAAAAAAGAAATCACATGTTTTAAATTATATTGTGCAAATATAAACAATTTTAGTATTAACAAAAAAAATATGATTCTACATGGACCTGGTGATCCCAAGTTATAGGCATTTCAAAAAATTAATTATGATAAGTCAAAAAGATAATGCACACAATTGTGAATTTGGTAATTTAATTTATTTTCAAACATAAAGTTAAAAATGTTTTTAAGTACAAAAACAAAGATAAAATTGTATTTGTTATATTAGCACTGAGTCATCCGGATGGCACCTAGAGCTATCGATTTGGAAATTTCTTAAGTAATATAATAAAATAATAATGTAATGATAGATAACCAAACCAATAATAGTTTTTAAAGGAAATAAGATGATTCAGAAAATTCATTAAAGCATTTATTTTTTTGTAAAATAGTTATTTTCTACATCCTAATAAAAAGTAAATATTAATGTTTCCAAAAATATCTACTAATACATTGTTTTAAACCTTTTGAGTGCCAAGCACTTATTGAGGGGGTGGCGCTGTCAGTGCCAAACACCCTTTTGGTATTTGTTTCATGTCACCAAATAATTCACAAATAAAAAAATAATATAATGGGGAGAATTTCGTTTTATTACGTTAGGGATAAAATAGGATATTAGTTATAGTATTTATTTAAATGATAAAATCTGTTGACATTTTAAAATTAAAATGTATGTATACACATTTTTATGGTTTTATATGTAAATAGGAACAAATATACCAAATTTAAAAAAATTAATTATTTTTATTGCTGAATTATGATTTTGTTGTACGAGGTGTGTTCAAAAAGTATTGCGAATTTTGAATTTTCGCGGGTTACGCATATTCGAATTTTGATTTTTTTGTGGCGTTATGTCGGTACATATGTCTCTCACTTATGTTGACAATTTCGGCCATTTTGAATGTTCAGTTAATTGTTGACAGCTGCTTTGCTTGCACGTGTTTTGGTTCGTCTTCGATTTTTACCTATTCAAAAAAATGGAACAAAGAACCTGTATCAAATTTTGTGGGAAAACGAAATTAAGTGCGCGGATGCATTCCGAATGTTGACTGTGGCATACGGAGAAGCTACTTTGGACAAAAGCAACATTTATCGGTGGCACAAAATGTTTTCAGAAGGCTGAGAAGATATGAACGACGAAGAGCGTGCCGGACGCCCGAGCACTTTAACAACAGACGAAAAAATTGATGAAGTGAAGAAAATAGTATTGGCCAATCGTCGAATCACCGTTAGAGAAATTGCCGAGGACCTAGGCATACCGATTGGCTCGTGCCATTCGATTTTAATCGATAATTTGGGCATGAGACGGGTTGCCGCAAAATTCATACCAAAATTGCTCAATTTCGATCAAAAACAGCATCGCATGAACATTGCTAAATGAGATGTTGGAATCTGTCTGCGACGACCCGAATTGGCTCCAGAGAATCATAACTGGTGACGAATCGTGGGTTTATGGTTATGACGTGGAAACCAAAGCTCAATCATCTCAATGGAAGCTGCCGCACGAACCAAGACCGAAAAAAGCACGCCAAGTTCAGTCGAATGTGAAAGTTTTGCTTACAGTTTTCTTCGATTGCAGGGGCGTGGTGCATCATGAGTTCTTGCCACAAGGTAGAACGGTGAATAAGGAATATTATCTGCAAGTTATGCGCAATTTGCGTGAAGCAATCTGCCAGAAACGCCCAAATTTGTGGAAAAACAAAAATTGGCTTTTGCTAACGCCCCTGCTCACACATCACTACTTGTATGTGACTTCTTGGCCAAAAACAACACACTAATGATACCGCAGCCACCGTATTCCCCAGATCTGACCCCCTGTGATTTTTTCTTGTTCCCGAAACTGAAGAGGCCCATGAAAGGATGACGCTACGCCATGATTGACGAGATAGAGATGGCATCGAAGGAGGAGCTGAACAAGATAAAAAAATGACTTTTTGAAGTGCTTCGAAGATTGGAAAAAACATTGGCACAAGTGTATAATATCCCAGGGGGATTACTTTGAATGGGAAAAAATAGATATTCACGAATAAATAACTAATTTTTGAAAATACACAAAATTCGCGATACTTTTTGAACACACCTCGTATATTAGTGCAAAATGTTGAAAATTTGTACCTGTACAAGTCGACTTTCAAATATGGCCAATAGCTTTTACTGGTTGTAACAAGTTAAATAAATATAAATAATCTAATTTTTTTTATTTATTATGTATACCATGAGATTAAGTACAATCTCATGTGTCAAAATTTCGTAACAGAATAATAAATATTCGAAAACCAGACCTCATCGGCCCTCGGGGGTCACTCAGAATTACTTGGGGAACAACTTAATCGGCTATTGGAACTCTAAAGTTTTAGTACTTTTAGTGCCAAATTGTCTATTAGTGTAATATCTTATTAAGAAACTCTAATTTTATCAATTTTTTTTTAGATGTAAAAGCTCACCCTATTTTTACATGAAATCCAAGAAATACTGACTACAATAGTCTCATTTAATGACAATAGACATACTTCATAATTTAGTTTAGAAAATATTAACTGGATTAAAAATTGCTGCAACATACTATACTATGTTGAACCTAATACTATCTACACTAGTTGAAAGTTTATCATATTGTAAACTATAGATAATATTACCAGTCTCAACCTCCTGAATCTCTTCCTGTCCTTGCAAACATGCCAATCAGGAAAAGATACATTTATATTGTATTCTGGGGTTGTGTACCTAATTATATTAAACAAGTTAAATTAAAGTTAAATTAAAACAATTGAGCATTAACGGTTTTTATGTACTTTGACATTTCTGTATACAAGATAATTCCTTTTTAAAATACCTTTTGAGGTCCTTACAAGTAAAATTGTGACCATTTCACAATCTCATGTAACCAAATAGTCTTTCAATGTGATACTGACTAATTTTGTATAATGAAAGGTACTTTAGAGTCAATTGTCTGATCCATCACTTCCAAATTTTTCATAGGGAGGAAAATGCTACCAACAGTGCAACAGTGGGATAGTGCCAACTCATATGGTGTCATCCCCCTCCTCTCAGCTGAGTCAAGGCTTCAGTCTCTGGTATATACATTATACATTCTATAAACTTTTTCACAATTAAACTGAAGGGGTACAAAATCATTTCTGTTTTCTCCTGGAATGAATAATTTACAACAAATTTAACTGTGAAAAGATGCTGCATTTACTTAAATTGAAAATTAAAAAATTTATATTATATATATTGAATTTATTTAATGACTTGCTTTGTAATGACTATAGAGCCATTAGCCATTATATGGCTTTGAAATTTTGTTATACAGTAGAGGGTCGATAATCCAAACGTAAAATCTGAAACATAAAAAATCCGAATGCCTTCTTTAAATATGTGAACTGTATATATTTTTTATAATGCTGTGAGAGGACAATCACCTTGGGAGTGTTTGTTTTAAACAATCCACTCACTCCCTCCTCAGTGGATGAGTTTTTTTAACTCTGTCCTTGTGTTGTGTCACTGCAGTTGTAGTTGTGTGTTGCAGTTGGTAGAGGGTACACATTTGTGCAGGGTGACACAGAATAACGAGAATTTTTGTAACGCGTCGTGGCAGCCGTGAGCAGGTGGCAGCACTGCGGGACAGTGACAGTGACCAAGTAAACAAGCCGCCATTACAGTAGCCATGGACCAGTGGAACGGGCAACAGCGTACGTTAGCTATAAAAATGTTTTATAAAAACGGTGATAGTTTGAAAGCTGTCCAGATTGAGTTCCAACGTTTTTACAACTTAGGACGTCATGATTCTGTTCCGTCAAAACATGCCATTAGAAGTTGGATTAATAATTTTGAAGAGAGTGGATCAGCTTTAAAGAAGAAACCAACGGGACGACCAAGAAGTGCTCGTACTGCACAGAACATTGATGTTGTACGCCGATCATTATTGAGGAGTCCACGCCGTTCGATTCATAAGCAAGCAGCTGCAGTTGAAATGTCCCGTGAGTGTTCGCAGAATTCTTCATTTAGAATTACAATTTCACCCCTACAAGCTGCAGATAGTGCAACAGTTGAAGGAAAATGATTACCAGTCGCGATTGCAATTCTGCCAACAAATGTTAACACACATAAACAATGAAGATGAATTTCTAAGCAAGTTGTGGATGTCAGATGAGGTCCACTTTCATCTCACCGGTTATGTTAACAAGCAGAACTACCGATACTGGGCAGACAGAAATCCTAATGGAACTTCATGAGCTGTTATTAACCATATTACACGCTAATAAGATTACAGTATGGTGTGCTGTTTCATTACATGGGATCATTGGACCTTATTTTTTTGAGGATGAACGGGGGATTGCAGTAACTGTCAATTCTGATCGTTATGTGGAAATGTTACAAAGTTTCGTTACACCTGAATTGAACAATTTTCCAGACGTTCAAGAATCCTGGTTTCAACGGGATGGTGCGACATCACACACTGCACGATAGTCAATGAAAGTGTAATGTATGCGGGTCGACACTGTACTCTCTATGGGTCGGGAAGAATAATTAAACTACACATTTAGAGTAACATTGCTCTAGGACCGCTCGTAAAGGAACGGACGGGACGCGGAGGTTACATGACGGTGTCTGGTGGTGGACTCCGGGTGGACTGCTGGCTGGCCAGCTTGGACCGTTGGTTGTAGGGTAGTGGCGTGATGTGACGTCACAGGAGAGCAGCCTATGAGCATTCTTTATTCTTTTAGACCACATCGTATGTTACATCGCCTGACAATACATACTGCCAACATCACTGGTGCAGACATTAAATATCACTATGGATACCTACCAACTTAGTACTTCTCACACTAAATACACTACAATCCTCCCCCTTAAATACATAAGTCCCCTACAATTTTAGAAATTTATCAATTACAATTTGTTTTACAATTCTCCAATTTTAAATCAATTACAATGAATAAGAAAATTGACATTATACTCTTTTATTTTTGTAAGTATAGATTATAGAGAACAAAATACAAACTCAATATAATCATTTAACACAAATCACAAACACTTCAATCAAAACCAATAAATCAGAATATAGCAATTAATAACACATTGAATTGAACACAATTAAACAAATCGATAATAATAATGCTTAAACAATATTAATTATATACAAGTCACAATTGGGTTGTATTTACAAGTCCATTTTGACTAAAGGTTTACGATCCCTTAGTGGGTATCGTCTAACAGGTGTCATTTGTTTGGGTGAAACGCTGGAACTGTTATTGTTTACATTTGTACGTGGGCTGGGGCTTTGCCCCTGAGCGTTTCTGTTATTGTTATGGTTTTGCGGAGAGGGGGGGCAAGGTCGTTGCTAAAAGTACTGGCGACCTTGCGCTCGCTCTGTCCCCGCGACTGTATATCGATCGTTTCCTGCGTGTGCTCTGTTGCCACGCTTGCGTCTGGGAGTCTAGGCATTGTTGTCAACTCAGACATTTTCCGGACTACACTGTAAACCTACCAACTTGTCGATATGTCGTTTCCACCTCATGCCCGTATTCAGTTCAACTAAATACGTGACTGGTCCTAATCGTGAAACTACCACACCTGGTATCCACTTATTTCTACCTCTGTAATCTCTGGCTATGATTGGTTGTCCAATAGCTAACTGTCTAGTTTTTACTACCCCTATAGTACAATCGTTTGTTTTTCTTGATTATCTGACATTATTGCTTTTAACATTTGGGCGAATTAAATCTAACCTAGACTTTAGCGATCTGCCCAACATTAATTGAGCTGGCGATAGATTGGTAGTAGAATGCACTGTATTTCTATAAGTGAACAGGAAGTTACTCAAAGCTAATTCTAAATCCTTGGAATTATGAAGAGCTGTTTTCAATTTATTTTTAATAGTTCTGACTGACCGTTTCTGCCAAACCATTGGTTTCTGGGTGGTATGGTGGTGAAAACGTGTGTTTGATACCATTTGACATCAAAAATTCTTTAAACTCTTGACTGGTAAAAGGTGGTCCGTTGTCGGACACTATGTGGTCTACAATACCATACCTACAAAATAAATTCCCTTAATTTCACAATCGTGTGAACAGCTGCCGTTTGAAGCAACGGGCAACACCTCTGGCCACTTAGAGTACGCATCTTTTACCACCAAAAATAACTTGGACTGAAAAGGTCCAAAAAAATCAATATGAATTCGAGACCAAACTCGTTCCGGAACATTCCAATGATGCCAGGAAAGCCTTGGGCGGTTTTGCTCGTTCCTCCAAACAGGCTGCACAGCTGTTAGCTAGTTGTTCTATGTCCCGGTCGATATTAGGGCCACCATACATAATGCCACGGGCTAATGCCTTCATGCGAACAATACCTATGTGTGAAGTATGCAATTCGTTCAGAATGTTTATTCTGAACCTTTTAGGTATTACCACCCTGTA
Source organism: Homalodisca vitripennis (assembly GCF_021130785.1). NCBI lineage: Eukaryota > Metazoa > Arthropoda > Insecta > Hemiptera > Cicadellidae > Homalodisca > Homalodisca vitripennis. The sequence continues at coordinate 172,759,565 of NC_060210.1, forward strand.
CCCCCACATTAGGATTCCTTGCTCCAAGGTTAATTCCGACTGTCTAATTTTCAAATGGCTTTAGATCTGGTTCAGTTACAATAGGCCAACCTAATTCTACATAGGATATTACCTTTTTGATTTCACTATCTACCATTGATTCTCTTTTTATGTCTACATAGCTTAATGGTATGTCATTTTTCAGCTAAACACTGCAAATAGGTACCTATGACATTAATATTAAGGTCATCATCCGAGATTTCATCTTTAATCTCACTATTTACAGGTAATCTAGATAAACCATCGGCATTGCCATGGTTTTGGGACTTAACATACACAATCTCATATTGGAAACCACTTAAAAACAAAGCGTATCGTTGTAACCTACTGGCTGCGAAAGCAGGTAACCCTTTCTTTGGGTCCAAAAATAGCCAACTAAAGGCTTATGATCAGTCTTTAACAAAAACTGTGTACCATATAAAATATTGACTAAATTTCTTAACACCAAATACAAATGCTTAATGCTTCCTTATCTATTTGTGAATAGTTTTTTCTCAGCGCTATTTAACACTCTACTTGCGAATGATATAGGGTCTTTCTGTACCGTCGTATTGAATCTGACTCAAAACTGATGCAAATGCCATATGGACTAGCATCACTGGCTACCACTAGTGGTAATGCAGGATCATAAATGCGCTAAAACTTCAGCAGAGATTAACTTTTGCTTAATCTCTTGTAGTGCCTTCTTACATGCTAAATTAAATACAAAATCGGTATCCTTTCTTAACAACTGATACATTGGGGTTAAAAATAGTGGATATCCTAGGAATGAAACGTGAATAGTAATTAACAAGACCAAGGAAGGCTTTAAGCTGTGTCACATTTTGAGGTTCAGGTGCCTTTGACAATTGCTTCAACCTTACTAGGTGCGGTATGCAACCCTTGTTTAACTGATAACAAAACCCTAAATATTCTAAACTGTCACAGAAAAATTTACATTTGTTCTTGCTCACTGTGAAACCCATTGTCTTCAAGTCTTTGACACACTAGTCTAAGTCTATGCATGTGTTCCTCATTGTTTTTTTACCTGTTACTAGAATGTCATCTAAAAATACAGTTACCCCCCGGGATACCTTGTAATGTTCGTTCTATTATTCTCTGGAAAATTTCCCGGTGCTGAACTGATACCAAAACATAGGCGATTGTAAGCATTACAATCCTTTGTGTGTGTGCTAATTGTACAATACGTTTGACTATCTACATCTAGTTAAGCTGCTGATAAGCTGAAGATAAATCTATTTTAGAGAATTTTTCTCCGTTTTGTAGGCTGGCAAATATTTCTTCAATTTTCGGTAACGGGTGTCGGTCTACCTCCAAGAAAGGATTTACAGTTATTTTATAATCCCCACAAATTCTTATTTTCCCCATTAGCCTTAATAATTGGTACAATGGGAGTCCCCCATTCACTGGTATCTACTGTGAAATAACGTTCTCTTGTTCTAGTCTAGTCAGCTCGGCTTCTACTTTTTCTTTAAGTGTAAAAAGGTAACGTCCCTAGGTTTAAAGTATTTTGGTACTACATTTTTCTTTTAACTTTAATTTAACTGGTGCAGCCCTTGAAACATCCCAACTTATCCGTAAATACATTTGGAAACTCATTGTACAGTAATTCTACTTGTTTGTTGTTGTTGACAACAGACGGATTGACAGATGTTTGTTTGTTTACCTCTACAGTGTGTGTTGTGGCTTCCACTGACAGGCGTGCATGCGTCTGCCGCGCTGCCGCCTGCAGTTGGCACAACCCCCACCATGCTCGTGCGATCAGCTGACTGTACATTGTTTACATTACTAGGCACTCTAACTGTTAAATCTAATGCTTGCATCCAATCACGCCCTAACAAGGGATTAGCCCCATTAGCTACGATGTATAAAGCTAATTGTTTCTCTTTACCTTTATGTTGTACATTGACCATAACCTTACCTAAAGGCCTGATCTTTTCATGTGTATATGAACTTAATACTAAGCTAGTTGGATACATGTTTATATTTCCTAACTTAGTCTTACAATCTTTTTCTGACATAACTGAAACACAAGCTCCACTATCGACTTCAAATACAATTTCCTTACTTTCCACTAATAACTGTAACCGTTATTGGCTCAATTTTATTAATCTTAGTTTCTATTTCATTAACCGTAAAATAGATTGGAAATGTCATACACATCGTCATTGTCTTTATGTTTCCAGTGATTATCTGAACCGGACTCTGCTGATTCTTTACTTTCCTCTACATAGTGCTGCCTACCTTTATAAACATATTGCTTTTTATTGCTTGTAAAAACTGTTTCCCTTTAGCTGAAGGCTCCTTAGACCTATTTGTAAAAACATTTGGTTTGTTCTCATTAGGTTTGTTAACATAATTTTTCGATCTACAAACTCTTTCAAGGTGTCCCTTCTTTTTACAATGATTACACGTGTACTCACGAAACCGACATTGCGATAGCTGTGTGTGATCCTCGCTTGCCGCAACAATAGCAGGTGATGTCTCCCAGCGCCTTCCCGCCGTCCGATGACCGTCTCGCTGCGGTGCTCGCCGCCTGTGTCCTTTTCGGTATCGACCCGCTGCTCTGCATCCGGTGAATACGTCCTCCTGCAGTTGTCATCTGGGCCGCCCCCTTCTCAGCAAATTCCATTGCAGTAGCTAGTTGCACGGCTTTTTCATAAGTGAGGTTCTCCTCCCCGAGAAGTCTTTTCTGTATCTGTTGGTCTCGCAGACCCGCGACTAATCTGTCCCTTAAGTAGTCTGGCAATTTATCACCAAATTCACAATACTTAGATAACTGTTTTAAATGCACAATATAATCGCTAACCGTTTCATGATCCAATTGATTCCGCCTACTAATTTAAATCTTTCCGTGATAAAAGAAGGCTTGGGATGCAGATGATTCGCTATAGTGTCCACAATTTCCTTGTACGACTTGTCAGACGGTTTGTCTGGTGTAATTAAGTCTTTCAGTAACGTATAGGTCCTTACACCCATAACTGTCAACAAAGTGCTTAGTTTTCTTTGAATTATCGATATCATTACAATCAATAAAAAACTCAAATCTCTCTATATAAGACTGCCACGATTCTTCCCGCACTATCAAAATAACCCATAGACCCGATAGTTGCCATTTTGTTTTTCTTGTACACTCCGTAATAACTGTTTAAAATGTCCCCCGGTAAAAATAATCGTCTAACGGCATTAATTGCAACGATTAAAATCAGCTTGTGCGCTGCTTACACCAAGAATAGTTTATATCGATCGGCGTACCTTACTACTCCCCGACCGTTGGAATGTCCGGAATGTCCTTGCACATTCGCGGTTATATTTGCACGTGTTCATTACGATAGTTTGCCCTTCCGCACTATATCACTGTAATTCCACTGTTTCAATGTCCGAATGTCCCTGCACATTCGTTGTTTATTTGCACGTGTTCATTACGCTTGTTGCCCTTCCGCACTAAATCACTGTAATTCACTGTTGCAGTTGTTTCCTCCTCGTCGCCACTGTAAGCGACGTTCCACTGTTGCAGTTGTTTTCCTCGTCGCCACTGTAATGTATGCGGGTCGACACTGTACTCTCTATGGGTCGGGAAGAATAATTAAACTACACATTTAGAGTAACATTGCTCTAGGACCGCTCGTAAAGGAACGGACGGGACGCGGAGGTTACATGACGGTGTCTGGTGGTGGACTCCGGGTGGACTGCTGGCTGGCCAGCTTGGACCGTTGGTTGTAGGGTAGTGGCGTGATGTGACGTCACAGGAGAGCAGCCTATGAGCATTCTTTATTCTTTTAGAACCACATCGTATGTTACATCGCCTGACAATACATACTGCCAACATCACTGGTGCAGACATTAAATATCACTATGGATACCTACCAACTTAGTACTTCTCACACTAAATACACTACAGAAAGCTGTGCAAGTATTGTTTGGTAACCATGTCATCTCAAGATTCGGTAACGTTTCCTGGCCCCCCTAGAATGCCAGATTTGACCGTGTGCGATTTCTTTTTGTGGAGCTACCTCAAAACTAAAGTGTTCACAACTCGACCAAGAACTGTAAATGAGTTAAAACAAGAGAATTCAGGATGAAATTAACAGTATTCCAGTTGAGATGTTGCAGTGGTCAATGAGGAATCTCCACCGCAGATTTCAAGAATGCATTCGTAGACGAGGACGCCACCTAAAGGATGTTGTTTAAAAAAATCATAAATTCCATCAGTGTTTCATAAATGGCAAGTTTTGATGTTTAATTTAATACAAATAAAACCATTTTCTTCCATCACTCTTATTTTTTAGAATTTGTTTAAAAATTCCGGTTATTCTGTGTCACCCTGTATTTTAATTACTGTGTGTATGCCTTGTACAGGGTCATCAGGGACACTGAAGTGGAAAGAAATTCCTATCTATCGAAACTTGAAATATTAAATAGACTTGAAAGAGGGGAGAGTGGCTTGTCAAAAGATTATGGAGTGGGTAAAGCCACCATCTTGAGCGTTAAAAAGAAAAAGAGTAGCATTCTGACTTTTGCTTTTAATTTAGACTCAGATGATGTCTAAAGTCAAAAAAGCAACGAGAACCACAAAAGATAGTTTACTAGCAGATGTGTTTTTATAGTTTTCTCAGAGGCAAAGTTTAGGGGAACCCGTATCAAAACCTTTGATCTGTGAAAAGGCTCTTTACTTTAATAAAAAGAATGTTAAGGTGTTAAGCTACTTTAAAGCCAGTGCAGGTTGCGTAAAAATTTTAAATCTTAACATAGGTTAGGAGAACTTGATGTTCAAGTGGAGCGCTTGTCTTCTGATAGCTATGCCACAGAAGATTTTAACAACTAGGATAATCTGGAAGCCTCTTACCGTGACAATACCTTGTTAGTAAAGAGCATAATATTACAGAGATGGCCTGTGCAAATGTAAATGTGAATTAAGAAAACAGATAACAAAATGTCTAAAGTAGTTAAGAAACAAATATAAAGAAAAAATTAAATTATTATCCCCTACTTATTAATCAAAACACGTTTAACACCAAACACAACTGGAAGATTATCAAATCTATTTTAGGTAAGAATAGGAAAACATCAAGAGTATTGTAACGGCACAACTGTGTTGATCTAAGTAAAAATTAAGAATTCATAGCAAATTAATTTAATGAATATTTTGTGAATATTTCAGGTCAAGTAAAAGAGCAATTTTTCGATAACGATTTTTTAAATGAAGATCAAGATGAGAAAGAGACAATATTAGGATATTTTAACATTTTAATTGATGACATATACAATGTTATAATTAAGATAGAGAGTAAAAATAGTTGTGGTACGGATGGCATCAATATAGTTACCATTACAAATAATTAGCAGGTTTTTGTACCGATGTCGTATAACATATTTTCAAAGACTATAGATCAAGGAGTATTCTTGGAAAAACTAAAAATTACCTTCCTATTTTTAAAAAGGGGTGACAGCAGGGAAATTTCCTCATATAGGCCTATCTTTCTGGTTATATGTTAGCAAAGATATTTGAAAGCTTGATAAAAATGCAAATGTTAAATTATTTAATTAGTAATTAGTTAATTTCACAGAATCAATTTGGCTTCCTACCAAACAAGGGTACAGATATGGCTACAATATATTGTTGAATCTATTAATAAAAGTAAATATGCAATGGCAATTTATCTTGATTTTCAGAAAACCTTCAACCTGTTGGATAGTGAGTTATTGTTAAGACATTTAAAGTTATATGGGATAGGAGGTAAGGCTGGGGAATAGTTAACTTCATTTTGTAAAAATGGAAGTTAAGTTGTAAAGATAACTAATCATACTAGTAATGTTTTATAACTGAGACATGGAGTGGGTCAGGGTGGAGTGCTAAACTCCTTGTGTTCATAATTTATTTGAATGAATTTGAAACTAAAAAATTCAAATTATTGCCTAGATTTATTACCTCATAACTTAAATCTTTTTGGACCCATCAAAGAAGCGCGTAGAGGCCAGCAATTCAAGGACAATGAAGCCGTGGAGGTTTTGTGCTTCAATGGCTAAGAGAACGTATAAGGAGTTTTTAAGATGATGGAAAATGTATTTTAAGAGTAGGAAAATTTCTAGAAAAATAATATGTATTCGTAAGTTTAGTCAAATAAAGTTCTATTTTTAAAAATCGGTCCCATTTACATTTGATACACCCTCATAATAACATACATCTAATTTCTTAAACTCCCAGTGCCATCTACCACCATATTTAAAAATATGTGAAAAATAATATACCATATGGGACTATTTAAGTTACCATTCTTTTATCTAAATACGGAAGTTTGGAGAGGCAGTGGAGGGATGATAAATATGTTCCAGGAAGATTTTAAAAGTGTAAGTGATGTTTTATCCACATTTTTGTACAAAAAAAGGTTTTTTGTCATTTTCTGGAAATCTCATATTTACATACAAAAGTGCATTTTTCTCTAAAAGCAATAGGAATATCAAGCTGAAAATTTTAATGTAGATTCAACATGTAAACTGGACTACACATATGTATTTTAGCAATTTTATCAAGTAAAAATGTAATTATAAAGAAAATAAGTCACAGATTTTTATAACATTTTGTTTTTTAACCATAAACATTTCAATTTTTAAATCTTGGAAAATACATCAGTAGTATATCAAAACAACATATACAATTGTGTAAAAATTTCGGTAAATCTTAAGCTCAGCGACTACCGCTCCGATCGCCGTAATTTTTTGCATTCTAACACAGGTTAACGTAATTTCACCGAAAAAAATAGTCCCGATTATCGCCGTAGCCGTTTACTCCCCCCCCCCCAAAAAAAATTTTTTGAAAAAATTAAATTAAAAAAAACCTGACTGACAGTGCATTTATTCGTTTTTTTGGTGTTATTAGTTCGTAGGGCACGTAATTTCACCGAAAAAAGTAGTCCCGATTATCGCCGTAGCCGTTTACTCCCCCCCCAAAAAAAATTTTGGATAAAATAAAATTTGAAAAAACCTGACTGACAATGCATTTATTCGTTTTTTTGGTGTTATTAGTTCGTAGGGTAGTAGTCCATGTACTAATTCTAGTATAAACTCGTCTTATCTTATCAGTAATAAGCGCGTCGCTTATCTTTTGCCTGTAATGAAACCTGCGTTAGTTCTGTCTGAGTGTTGTGTGTGTAAGCAGTTATGCGTGATCTGGGCTTGGACTTTGCAAGCTCGAGTTAATTTTTTTTTCTAAAAGAGCAAGCAGCGCGAAGCGCTGCGCAGCGGGCAAGCATCGCGTGATCTGAATTTTGAATAGGCAAGCTAGGGTCTTTTTAGCGTGTGACAAGAACCATCGCAAGCCATGTCAATAACTTCACTAATTATTCCTTGTCCATGTGGGTTCGTTTGTGTACGTCTGGCGGTCAATCGAAGCCGTCCTATAGGTCACGTGACCCGTCCGGCCAATCGGAAACCTTCCTGTTTGTCACGTGGCTACTGTCAATTCATCAAAACGTCCATGGTCGGCCATTGTTTTTAGTTTGATAGTCGAAAATCTTGTTATTTATGTGTTTTGTATTGCCAACATTGTACTGCCGTAAAACTGGTTTTTATATGTTAGCGATAATCGGGACTATTTTTTTCGGTGAAATTACGTTAACCTGTGTTAGTACGAAAAACCTTACGGCGATCGGAGCGGTAGTCGCTGATCTTAATATTTACCAAAATTTCATATTTTTATTATACTTAGTTTTAGAGAAAAAAGTACCTCAAGTGGCGTATTTTAACATGGAGACATGGGCCGTTCAAGTCCTCTTAATTATGTTAGTGTTAACAATGGTTACTGTAACAGCTAACTCAATTTTGATTGTTAATATTGTTTCTGTATATCATATTTACTTGTTGTTCTAAACTTCAACAGATTGTAAATAAATAATTCTAAGTCAATGCAGAGGTAGCACGCCCTTGTGTCAGACTATCAAAGGCCTTTAATGCTAAAGGAGCTGAGTTTATGTGCGTGGAGGTAAAACTTTTTAAATTTGAATTTGCCTCAGTTCATACTACTGGATTTGACACTTACCTTGAAAAACTGATGAAGAAGATGACTTTATGACATATAACATTCTAATGATGAGCAACTTAGGCTATGATTGAAATGGATTTTAAAATTTGTGGAATATTCATCAGGAATTTCCCTACTATTATAGAAACTTTGGTAATTCTAAGGAATTAATAACTTTACACTTAATTTTAACTTTTTATTTTAATAAATATAATAAACCATATAACAGTTATTATCACATTACTTAAAATTATTCAGGTAATATAGTTATATACATGGTAGTAAGGCGTATACTATAATAATAATTAATAATTATCAATGAAAATAAGTTAAATGAAAAACGTAAGGCACATATGTAGGTACAAAATATAGTGCTAAGAGTATGTTGTCTGCAACGGAAAAAGTGAAGAGGCATCCATAATGTAGTTCTCTGGAAACTGACCCTGTTTACCATTGCACTCTCCGTACAGCCAATCATCATTGATTCGTTTTGTAACCTTTATTGTATCACCCTCCTAAAAAATGACATATAACTTTTCTTAAATTGAATTTATTATTAAAACAGAAAAATGTTATATTAAAATAAAGTATACAACAATTACTTTCCATAATGACAGTCTGTCAACGGTCTAAAAATAGACAAACCAATGAACCAGACACTCTAGCAAACAAGTCTCATCTCTCCTGGTCTTTCGTCATTACTTTAAACAAAATTAAGTAAATAAAAATCACTAATCACTTTATTTTATTGATATTAAACAAATTTAACTATATAATTATATTATATATATATATATATATACACATTTATAATACATATATGTATATATATATGTGAACCAGACACTCTAGCAAACAAGTCTCATCTCTCCTGGTCTTTCGTCATTACTTTAAACAAAATTAAGTAAATAAAAATCACTAATCACTTTATTTTATTGATATTAAACAAATTTAACTATATAATTATATTACAGTGGAGTCCCGCTAATCCGAACACGTGTAATCCGAACGTCGGTTAATCCGAACAGGTCCAGGAGGAATTATTTATAACGATAATGAACAGTTATAGGAACTAATTACTTAAAGAATGAAAATGGGTGCATCATTTCGTACATAAACAAAGAAAACTTTAAATAGACATACAGTATTTTATTAAGACAAATTGTGTACGGTACAGTACATAAATAATGAAGTTACATACAGTACCAAATTGAAACTTAAAGGTTAAGTATGAGTTAAATTACTGTATTAAGAAGTGAAATCAAACAAAAATTGGACGTACAGTACTGATATTATTATTGAGTACAATATTAATTGTTAAAAGACATAAGTTCAGTTATTGTCTTCTGTCGCATTGAAGAGAGTTTATTGGATGACTCACATTGCTTAACAATAGAACTCTCACACTAAATACGGTAAATGTGCTTAGTATTAACAAACACGTTTATTTTTCAAGAAATACAATGCAACAGTCAGAAAACATGTTTTAATAAACAATGTTGATAATTCTATAACAAAATAGACCCATTCTCAAGTTTAAAACCGTATTTTTCTCTAATTCTGGCTAATCCGAACAATCACATAATCCGAATAGGGCTCGGTCCCAATTAGGTCGGATTAACGGGACTCTACTGTATATATATATATACACATTTATAATACATATATGTATATATATATATATATATATATATATATATATATACATTTCATAAATAAGTGAATGGATATTATTCAATCAGAAATTAATTGTTTTACAATTATAAAACAATAAAAGAAACATTATTTTAAAGATTTAGGTTTACTTTTACAGTTTGAAACTTGTGTTGTAAAATTTAATGTAATATGTATTCAATTTATTATTTAAATAATAATCAAGGGTAAGATTATCATTTTTAAGACTTGATTTTATCAAGATATTCTGGGCAACTCAAAACTAACAGAGCTTCAAAAGCTAACTGTGTACTGTCAGAAGATGCAGATATATTATTCTACACCTCAATGATTACACTAAACTACTGCTTGATGAGAATTTTTTGAATACCTGGAACGGCAAATCATCCCATGTCTCAGGCTTGAACGTGTACAAAGCAACAACATATTTAAGCTGATGTGACTGTTCTTCTCCTGATGTCTCCAATGGAATAACAACTTTGGTATAGCTTGTAGGAAAAATACCTTCTTTTCCCATTAGAGTTCCCCTCATCCAATCATCATTAACTCTTTCTATTAAGTGAATTACATCGTTCACCTGAAATACATGAATTACTGTTATGAATGTTTTTATAATTGTACTTCTTACAAAATATACAGGATACTGGCTGTAGAAAATACCACACCAAAGTTCTACCCTTTTATAAACTTGTGTTACTTTACGTTAACTTAAAATTCCAAGTAACATGTTTAAGATACAAAATCTTTACTTGTAATCTTTGTTTATGAATATAAAAATAGAGATCATCATTGATTAAACAAACTGCAAGGATTTCACTTAGAGAGGATGTAAAAACTCCTATAAAATCTGTTTTGCATCACCTTTACTTAAGTTTCGGTTTTATATTAACAAATGATTTTTTTATTGTCACATATTTTACTGAAACACTGAGAATTTGATCAGTTTTTCAATTTCCATTACATTGGACCTGAAAGTAAAACACTGTTATATGTTATTAAGCTTCACTTCTAGGTGAAAAAGTTTTAATTTAAAAACAGCAAACACGAGTTTTACAATAATTATAACAAATTTGATGACAATTAATTGGTATCTTAAACTAAAATATAATTGATCACATGATCAAAAGTCAGCAATAGAGATATCTAAAAACAATCCATAATACTAATTGGAATTAATATAGACATATGAAATTAGTAGCATGCAATAATCTATACTATTATATTAAATTTAATATTATCTGTGTGTGCATGTGTACTCAATCACATAACACTACCAGACTGATTGTATTAAAATTTTACAATGACATTCTTAGGGTCCCTGGTTAACATAGAGGCCTATTCATAATTCAAAAATGTCTGTGCTATGCACCACAGGCCTATACAGTTGCAAAAGATCCCATCTTAGTCTTTAAAGTTGCAAAATATTAATTGAAAGAGCCTATTAAATGTAATCAACTGTTCTGTGTAAACATTGTTTTGACAGCACAACCATAATTATGTTTAACCATTTCAGGGCCAGGACCAAATATGCGATGTTGAAAAATTTTTTCACATCTCATATCCCCTTGTGACTAGTCAAAAGTTCCAGGCTAAAATTGGCAATTTTGCAGTCTCTTAGATTAAAATTTATAATTTTTCATAAAAATTAGAGAATGACCTAAAAGTTGCACCAAATTACTTGTATAGATATATATACTACTATCAACAACAAAATATATAGATGTAAGTCATTTAAAATAAAAAAAATAATGTTTTAATAGATTACATAACATTTTTTTATTTTTTTTTTGCAAATAACTAAAAAAGGAAAAATAATTTCACTGTGGGAAGCTATTTTAATATATTGCACATTTAGAAAGGAACAACCATACAAAATTTTGTGTTATTTCTCTCATAAATAAATTTGTTATGACACATTTTGTATAAATACGCATAATTGTGCTTCACAACATTTTATAAGTGTTAAAGCAACTGACTCTTACATTGCAAAAAACGTAAAATAAATATTCACATTATGGATGTACTGGTAAACAGATGATTGTAGGATCCATAAACAGTTTCAATACAGTTAAAAAACCCTATTTACCAAGAAATATTTACACAATTTTATTTGAAATTTATTTACACTTTACAAATGTGCTATTTACAATTTCACTCCTGTGAGATCGCAAATTGTCAGTCATTGTAACTACTACACACAATAGCTAAGCACGTAACAACTAACACTACTAATATTTACAACCACAAAATAAAATAATAAAGAAGAATCCAGAATACAATAGTACGATTACACTAAAGCATAAAGAATTAACAACATAAGATCGAGTCAGCTGATAATGTCACGTGACAATTACGAAATAAAAATCCATAGACCTCCAAAATAAAAATGATATTCATATTAATTATCTACAAATATACCGGGGAATAAGAAAACATAAAACTTTAATCAACTGACGTCGTATTAATTTAAGAAAATTACGAATATCAAAGAGACTATAATTATATTGCCGCCTGGCGCTTTTCGCATATGTCACAGATGGCAATATTTTGCCACCGGCACTTTTCAGACGCGATCTATGGCGGCAATATATTGCCGCCTAACCCGGAAAGGGTTAATTGATTTAACTACTATTTTCAATTTGTTTACATATAATCTTAAAGCATAGAGTAAGTTTGATAGTAACAACACTTCTTATTTCATTCAACCTTTTCTGCAACCACTGTAGAGAACAGAATAATAAAATATCCAGATAAAAAAATATTAAAGTATTATTAAAAATATACTTTTAACTGTATATTTGAATAAATATTCAGTATGCAGTGCTTCTTCGGTAATGTAATGCAGATATCAAAGACAAAGTTACTATCTACCTTTTACTATAAATTTAAAGACCCATTAAAAAACTTATTAAAAATCTTAGTTCCCTTTGACAGAATTAAGCTTCTTAGACCTACTAATATATCTTCTTGAACAGGGCAATAAAGCAAACTCAATTGTAGCATCAGAAATATCTTAGACCGGAAATAAATTCACAGAGTATTTACCTTAACAGTATCCTACCTCCTACCTTATGTACTTGCCCACACCGAACTTTACTAACAACTCATGAAACTAATCTGCAACACATTACCCTATCGAACTAAAATTCTATTTTAGGATTGAAGCACTTTATTCTTCCCACTATAACGCAAATATTCTACATATTTCTGCATTGATAACAAAATATTGTATTTAAAAATAATGAATACAGAGATTCTCAACTAAATCAAGAATGGAGACATTGTTTGGGCTGTTCTAGTAAAATGGACAAAAAAGAATCTTAAGTAACAATGGTTAGAAGTCAGCATAGTGGTCCACACCTCATGACAGTGAGATCTCTCGTCTCCTAAGGTGTTTGTTAAGTCACCTGTTACTATCACGATACTACCTCCCACAGCTGTCCTTACTGTTCCAACACCAGGATTGCAGATCCCCATAACCGATCACACTGCTTTGTTTTCATTTGTGTCAGAACAACTTACTCTGGATATCATCCCAGTCTCAACTACCATTCTGACATCTCACCTGTTCTCTCCAAAACATTTCACATTTACAGATAAAATGGAGACAGAGGACACAAGGCCTTAAAGAACACATTTACTGTACATAACCGATTCACGATCCAGAACAATGCTTGGCTTCTAAAATATACAACTGAAATATTCTCGGTTAGCAGATTATAAGCCAAGAAACCAGTTAAAAAAGGTAAGGTAGGATCCGAGATTGTATGTGTGCAGTACAATGCGAACTACCTGACGTCTGCAGCGGTGAGTGCAATGCAGAGGATAAAGTAGACAGCAAACCTTAGGACTACTATTCAAGTATTAGAGGTGGAATGTCTCAGTTCAGAAGCTAGACAACAGCAGCGGAGACAGTGGCCCACGGCAGGAATGTTTAAAGTGACTGAGCTTTAAAATATATACTAACAACTTTGTTCTAGTGGCCAAACAATGAGACAGCAAGAAAAAGAAAAAAAAACACAAGCAGGAGAGGAAGAATAAAAACTCATATAAGGTGGAAATATACCAGGCTAAAAAGCTTATAAAGAAATCATAAAAAAGGGAACCTCAAACATTGGAATCCGAACTAGGTTATTGCGAAACAAATGAATTTAAATTCTCCTCTGTAATGTTTGAGAGTGACAGCCACAGGAGGCATTTCTTAGCAGGCCTGACCGGGACTTTCTTAGCACAGATGGACTGAGAACAGGCAGATGTAAGACTGAGGCTGGCTTACTCTAAATAACATGTTAAATAATAAGGTTCTTGAAACCCCTCCTGACATCATGGCTGACTAAGGGTGAACCATCCAACAATACTTGGATCAGATCATAGAGGATAAGCTAAAGATCTCAAAAATGATCAACTCTTCCTTGTCAGGACGACTTGATCCCCTAGCATCCAGTCGATTTAAATAATGAACTACTATATTCAGGAAGTAAAATACGAATTGCTGGTTTTGAAAGTTTTACAAGATTACCAGGCACCAATTAACATCCTATGAAGTGTACATGTGAATGTTGAGTAAGCGTATGCTGACCAAATTCCTCCTCCAGAGCCTAAGAAGAGTGAATTAGTTTATGTTAGAGGAATAATGTCTAGCGTCTCTCCCTACTGCGACTGTCACTGATCCTGTTGTGGAACCGCTGAAACTGCCGTACGTGAACTTCACAGAGGCTGTGAAGCACTGACAATGAATGGCAAGGGAGACTGCAGCAAATAAAGAGCAAACTTTTTATCACCAGCCAAATTAATGTTCCCAATTTTTCTAGCACCACTAATTTGTGACCACTAAATTACAAAAATTCCACATCATCCAGTATCTCTGAACCTTCTGACGGCAGGATAACAGTCTTTCATCAGAATGCTCAGATGGTCACAGTTCTCAAATTGATGAGTGAGGAATTACATCCTTACGTTTTCAGAATTTGTAAGCATGGATTCAAATCAGAAACTGTGAGGTTTTTTCAACTAAAAAATATTCAAGTACATAATGATACGTAAATACAAAAATGAAAACCACAACTACTGACAATCAAATTGCTCTTTAAGCTAAGAAACTACCATTAAAGAACCAAGACCCAGTGGAAATAGCTAATTATTTCAATAGCAGATTCGACACCAATATAACATTGATCCCAATATCATAAACTAAAATGTGATATCAATAAACAGTTATAAAGAATGAAGTGTAGTATTATATGGAGTCATACACACTCAGAAACCTAAAAGATCAACAGGGATTGATAACAAAATCTTACAAAAATGATCTGATTGTGCCACTATAGTTTAAATAAATAAATCGTTGCAGCATGAAATGTTTTGCTCCATTTAAATTCGCTCAAGAGTATTCGTACTACAAAAAGAAATGTATGCTAAAGAAATAAATATTTACCAACCAATCCATCGTACCAACTTTTCTAAAGTAATTAAAAAGATCTCAAAACTCTTTAGTAAGTTAGCTGTTTTTATTAACTAAAATAGTTGAATTCAACTCAAATTTATTGCCATGACAATGTACATTTTATAGGATTATATTACAATTATAAAATAGCTGAGAGAAGCACTGCAGCACATTGTACTGAGAAAGGAGTCAACTGTGTGATATCACATGCAATGCCGAAGAGTTTTCATCCAGTAGAAAGGCCTACATATAGCCATGTCTCCTTATACCTTGAGTGTGAACCATTATATGTCCAGTTATCTAAGTAGAACTGATGATACTGGCCATACAATGCTAAGAACTAAGAACAATGACATAATCACACTAAAATCTGACAGACTGTACGAAAAATTATTTATGCAAATTTGGAAAATGTCTAAACATATGATCAAGGCAAAGTGCTATACAGATAGAAGAGGGACATACAAAATGTTACTATCTGTTCTAATTTATTTGTTGGTTCTTTAATTCTTCTGGGAGTTCTCCCTTTAAATATTGAGAATTGCCTCACTATTATGATCCTAAATTATACAAATGTTGATCTTACCTTGAAAGAGAGGTCATCTGGATGTCCCGCAGCATAATCATAAAGAGCTATACAGTAGGATTTCTTCTTCCCAGAATGTTCCTATTAAATAAAAATGCAAATCAAAGTACAAAAGCCAAGATTTATGAACAAAGATTGAAACCGTCCTAATTTAAATTGATTCCATTTTTTAGCATATGAAGTTAAACAAAAATAACTGTATTTTTTCAAATTTTCAGTTTAATAATGTATTATATTAGTTTCATGGGGACCTAAATACTGGGTAATTTAGATAAAAGTGAACATTTTTTTAGGATTGATTAAGGTTTTGAATGTAAATATTTTTTACAAGTAAACTTGTTCACCAATGTTCTGTTTTTAAAAATGTATTACAATATTATGTTTAAGATTACTCCTGTTTGCATTAATGCAATGTTGAGATGTTTGTATCATTAACTGCCTAGCGTTTGCAAACCTTCACAGTTATTCCCAACTTCTGCTTCTGCAATGGCAATACATGCTACAATTATTTCTACATTGTTTGCTGGTGCCTTGTATACTTCATCTTTTTCGTAGCTATAAATGAAAAAGTCAAGGAATCTCAGAGACAACTGAACGTAAAATTTCTCTTAAACCGTCGTATTGGAAACTCCTGGTTGAGGAAATCTTGTTACAGATGCATACTTATTTAAACATCAATCTTTAAACATGACAATGAGAATTGGAAAAGATGTAACCAGAAGTCCACAAAAACAGTACCTACACAAAATAACATGATGGAGACGGACAGTGCTGAGGGTGTTGGGACATGGTGACAATGTACAAAGCATGTTGCTCTCTGATATGCTGCCTTCCTGCTAGTGCATCACTTAACTCTCTGTTTTTTCCATTAACAATTCACTGATAACAACAAATGTACTGACAAAAAACGGTCCTTTCCACAAACTCTATCTATGTTAAAAATATATACACTCTAATCATAATCAATATGTATTTAATGCCAATACCTGTATAATGGAAATAACTTGATAGGGAAGTTATTCTGTTTAATTAACTGTAAGTTTTGTGCTGATACCAACAGAGATTGGTGATCATGTTTGTCAACAGATTATATTGCATTATTTGCAAACCAAAGTTAAACACTTTGGCTAACAGCGCCCAAGCCCCTGCAATAAAAAAAAAAAAAAAACTGTAAGCTAAACTTTCACATTTGTCCAAACTTGGCACGCTTTTTTTTGGTCTTGTCTCGTGCGGCAGCTTCCACTGGGATGATTGAGCTTTGGTTTCTACGTCATAACCATAAACCTATGATTCGTCACAGGTTATGACCCTCTGGAGCAATTTGGATCATCGTGGACAGAGCCCAACAGCTTATTAACACATTCACTGCGGGTGACGAGCATGCTCGTCATGGGAAAATGGCGCGCCGGGCGGTGGACGAGCGAGCTCGGCATATGGCAGCTGCTTTGATATTGCCTCAGTGTGAGCTGAGCAGTTGCCCGGGAAGGCTGTAACACTCATAGCGAGGTGTGCCTGATTCGGTGAGTCAGTTGGTGTGATTCATCACCCGTTCGCCATTTTCGTTTCTTGTGAATGCTTTGCGATATTGTGTGAGTGGATTATAGTGTATGTTGACTGTGTAAGTGTATGTACTCATAATGGAGGAAGACGATAATGTTATTGACAATAATTTTTCATCTGATAAAGACAATGAGTCGAGTTCAAACAGTTCTAGGGACGGTGAAGGCAGCGTCCCCCACCCCCAGTGGACCACCCCACCCCAATACGTGTAATTGATGTACTATCTACGTGTCATTCATGTACTATATACGTGTAATTTGTGAATGTTTGTACCGAAACCTAGTGTGCTGCGAGCACATACAACATGGGGACCGTTACCCGGTGCGGATGACGAGCAGACTCGGCACGGACATGACATCACCCGTTCCTGCCATCGAAGCTTCCGAGATACCTTGGACAACCCTTTCGGCTATCCTGACTCCGTTTTGGGTAAGTAAAAAACAAACAAAAAAATTCCCGCATTTTCCGTCGCCAGTAATTTTGTCATCCACAGCGAATGTGTTAAGAATGGTAATGCGAAGCTGTTTTTGCTCGAAATTGAGCAACTTTGGTAAGAATTTCACAGAAACCTGGTAAAAATCAAATGGTATGAGCCAATCAATATGTTTAGGTCCTTGGCAACTTCTAACGGGCTTCTAACGGTGATTCTACAATTGGCCAAAACTATTTTCTTCACTTATCAATGTTTCCATCTGTTCTTGACGTGCTCGGGTGTTCGCCACGCTGTTCGTCGTTCACATCTTCTCAGCCCTCTGAAAACGTTTTGTACCACCGATGAACATTGCTCCAATCCAAGGTAGCTTCTCCATAAGCCAAAGTCAACATTTGGAATTAGTTCGTGCACTTAATTTTGTTTTTAACACACTTGATACAGATTCTTTGGTACATTTTTTTGTAATACACAAATCGAAGACAAGCCACGACAAGTGAAAGCAAATCAGCTGTCAACTGAACATTCAAATTGGCCGAACTTGTTGGCATACGTCAGAGACATATTTACCAACATAACACCAAACAAAATAAAAAATACGTAACCAGCAGAAATATGTCTCAATACTTTTTGAACAGACCTTGTTTATGTTATATAATAGCACCACTCTAGTTATAGTATACAACATTGACACACTGCCTACAAAATAGCACAATGATTGATAATACGAGTATCCTCATACACCAATATTGCATCCTTCAGTAACAAATATGTTACATAACAGTACCACTTTAGCTATTTTAATACTTTGGCTACCAAGCAGTTTAATGTTTATTAAAAACGAATGTCTTCACACACCACTACTGCACTCTTTGGTAGCAAATATGTTATATAACAGTACCACTCTAGTTATGATATAAAACTTTAGCACTTAGTCTTGGCTTTTGATTGTGAGTTTAAAAAAAGTTAAAACTGGCGCTACTATGGAAAGAAATGGTGTATCACACTGGCAAACAAACTTAGTCGAGGTATTTAAAAGATCAAACTTTGCATTAAGTACAACTTGTTTGGTCTCTTTTGGGATACTTATCGTTTCCAAAAGCTGTGTTATATAGCATATATACAGGATGAATATACTCAGAAACCCCTCTATTTTGTTCCAGTTTATGTAAGGAGATATCCTTACAGTATACCCTTTTTGCAGATACCCTTTAAATGTAGTGTAATGTGGAATGGAAGTTTCATTTGGTGATTGATATTGAACCATTTTTGGTTTCCCGCAAAAATGCAGAATTTTGGGAGCAACTCAAAAATTGTAAATGTAAACCCATCATTTTGAAGAGCATAAAAATACTTAAAGAATTGTGAAAATGAGATTATCTCTTATCTCTTTCTCTTCCAAAATAATAGGCAGAGTTACCAGAAAAATGTTTAATAACTCACCACGTTGCCAAATCAAATCAAATGTTCAAACAAAAGTCCTCCTACTATTTGGCAGTGAAACAAGTATAGGGTGAGCTCCTCTCTCACGTTTTGAAAAGTCTGAAGTGGTATTTGGATGCAGACCTCAACAATCCTGTTTCTTAAATCTTCAATGTTTTCTACTTGTGTTTTGTAAACTATGGATTTATGTAACCCCATAGAAAAAGTCTATGGGTGTAAGATCCGGAGATCACACAGGCCATTCTACTCAAAATTTATTTACTTAAGTTTCCTTGTCACAGGTCTATCAGGATATGCAACGTTAAACTGCCTTTCTTCCTTGTGATGACTTTCATTCTAAGCCCCGAAAATAAATATCATGTCCACTTTATCGTCGTGACTACAGGGCATTACTACTCGTAGGCAGTAATAATTTGAGAATATTATTTAAAAGTAAGAATGACAAAGCGATTCAAAATCAATAACTATCATAACACTATAAAACACAATAATTTCTCAAAAAATTTCACGACACAGAAACTACACACTAATGATACCACTGGGTAATAATAATCCATTGGATAATAACCACTCTGAAAGTATGACCTGTTCTGACGAGATTGAAACAAAGAAGGGACTTGTTTATACTAAACCGTAGTTCAAACCGGAAAAGCCCGGTCACTCTTTGCAAATAAACTTCTTACTTTCTACAGTGTACTTTCTAATCTTCATTGGATCCTTCGCCCAATGCATTCCTAATTGATTCAGAACATAAACAACCAAAAAACTGGTTTCCACACAGACAGTAACTTTACAACAAAAAATGTGTAAAGACTTAATTACAATTTTGATGACCTATTAATTTTGTATGGAAAGAAGATAGTGATCTCTGCATTTACCAATTCAAAGTTTTTCATGCTCTTTAAAATGAAGCGTCACTTGAGAGAGGGGTTTACATTTAAAATTTTTGAGTTGCCTCCAAAATATCACATTTTTAGGGGACACCAAAAATATCCAAAATCACCAAATGAAACTTCCTTTCCACATTGCACCACTACCCACTATGTCTCCTTATATAAACTTTAGAACAAAATAAGAGAGAGGTCCAGACTTTTGATTTAGCTTGTATGTATGTATACATACACATATACATGCCGATATGCTCCAGAAAGACAAGCCATATTGGATAAGAGACGAGAGATGATCAGCAAAGGTGTTCTGCTACATGAAAACGCTCCAGTTCAACAGTCTTGTGTTGTACAGGCTGCCTTGCGGGAGTGTAGTTACAGGAAGTAATCACTAGGTGCTAGATCTGGACTGTAGGTTGGGTGGTTGAGCTGCTCGAAGGAAAGGATATTTGAGGACTTGGAGTCTGTGAAAGCTGCTACAAAACAGTGGTTTGTAGACCAGGAGGAAACATTTTTTTACAAAGGCATAAGTAGTCTTCCAAAACAGGTTAACCAATTGTATTAAATTAAAGGGCGGTTATGTAGAACAGTAAATTAGTTTCATATTTTCAATGCCTTTCATTATACCTAGGTTGCAAAAATGTTTGATCCTCCCTCATATATATATATATATATATATATATATATATATATATATATATAAACATTTTGAACATGGGCAATTTGTTCCCCTTACTTTTACTATTAGAGTTGTAAATCTCACATGTTATTAAGTCATGCATCTTGGTCATTTTTATGTTTCATTACAGCTTGGCTTCTTGCCTGTAGTGGTACTATATTTGCCTCTATTTTTGAATTTTTTGTAATATCTACTTTTTACTTCATTATGTCTGGAATTTGATGCATGCTACCCTCTCTGAGCCAATGTGTGAACTACCACAAACCAATGCCAAATAAATAATTTTACACAGAGAAGCACGTATTCAATATTTTTTGAGGGACCAAGGCCAATTGACAAATGTGCATGTACATACCAATTGATAAAATTAAAATAAAACATGAGGTTTTTCTTAAACTTAAGAAGTATAACACAAAATACTATAACTTTCAGTATTTTAACTCAAGCAATTTTGACAAAATTTCCTACACTTGGGAATTGTGTTTTAATTGTACCACAAAATCTTTTAACAACTATCCTTTCTTACAATAAATCACATTAAAATTACTTCAGGAGAATTGGTTGGAGAGGTTTAAATGGGTTTATTATTAATAACCCTGGAGATATTTCATCTATACTCATGAGTTCTCGAGTACACTAATGTAGCTCCATCAAAGGGATATAAGTTCCTAATTTGCTTGCATCGTAAACACTCCCTGGCCAATAAGAACTTAAACTTGTAAACTTCTCATAGGCATCATATGTGGTCTGGACATTACCCTAGAGACATTCCCTGCTGGAAAACTCTGTTCTGTACAATGTACAACATTCCTGCACTCTTATTGAAAAGTGGATCCAATTACAAGCTGTGTCTATTATTATTTTTATTACTTATCTATTTCAATACTTGTGTTTTTTTAATCTTTTTATTCACTTAGTTTCTACTTAGGAAACTACTTACTTGCATGTAAGCCTAGTTAGTGCTAGCTGATTATAATCAATCTAATGTACATTGTTCCTTAAAAAGCCTTAGACCTAGCAATTGGTAAATGTTATTCACTCTAATAAATTGGTGACAGGGAACTTGAAGTTACCGGTGGTTGATTGACTGGCTATGTCCAATGAACATGTGATATAAAAGTATATAAAAAAAACTTTGTAATAAATAGTTTGTTTGTTCCATGGAAATTTACCACCTTTATAACATATTTTTTGAATAATGAAGGAGCTCAATGAGTTTAAAGACACAATACGTCAGCAGCTGCAAAACTGTGCTAATCTTCCTGTGGTTACGTTCTTACCTCAGTTGGAGGACATAATAAGTACAGATCGTGTACAAATATTTACTAGATATGTGTATCGTATTAGCAAATGGAAATTGCTCACTAGATATATCTTTAAAGAACCCTTGGTAACTTGCTCACTTCAGGTGGCCAACATAGTCAACTGCATGTTTAGATTGTTGGGGCAAATGAAAATTTAGATCAAAACCTTAAAACTTTTGACAAAATAAATTGAGAAAGTGAATGCACCTATGTGTTTCACAATTAAACAAATACTTTCATGTACTTATGGTTCCAAACATCTCTTTAACTTATCTTATAAATTCCCTTACTTATACAAAACAAATCGCTCTTTTATTTCCAAAATATGAAAATATTTTTCGTCATTTGTACAGCAGAAATTATATAAAAGCCATGACTATTAATAACTAATTAATTTTTAAAACTTTGTTTTATTAATAGTCTTACTTGGAGTAATACTGATGGTCTCGGTGGTAAGCTTGGGCCTTGTTCCAGCACTTGTAAGACCTCAGGAGGGGGAGGTGGAGGGGGGCAGCTAGGCATGGGGGGAGACCACTCATCCAGTGGAGAACCCGCGAATGTGGGGGGTGTTGAAGCAGGCCTTAATTTGGGTGGAGGAGGTCTAGAAGGTTTCATATGTTTAGCTCGAATTATAGTAGGTTTTGCAGATGTTGCTAATGATATATCGGTTACTTTATGTCTGTATTTTGGGTCTTCATTGCTTAAATCAAAAGCTGTTAACTGTTGAGTTGTCTGTCTGGTATTACAATACGAATCATCTCCCCACGGGTCCTGAATACTTGGTGTTGTCACATTTGATGCCATGAGTAAATCAAAGTCGTCCTCAAAACCACTTTCAATCTGCAACAATATACAGATTTTACTTCATAATAAATTAGATTTTTGTTGATTTGTATTGACAATATTGGAAACAATCTGGTTTTATAAAGTCTAGATTACCAGATTAACTTTTACTGTATATTGTAAACTGTATACAAAATGTATTTAAAATATTTAGTATAAAAAAGGAAAAATGGGTGACAGTTTAAAAAAGTTTTAAATATTTCAAACATTTATGAATCACAAAGTCCTTATTATTTAAAAATAATGTATAAGAAATGTAGCGAGTGTGATTGGTGATAGTTGTTACTGTTTGCTGCATACTCTAAATGGGAAAATCAAATAGGCCTAGGTACTTTTGAGGAAACAGTAGATCCATTTCAGAGTGGTTGCTAACTAAAGTTAAAACCAGTAGCAGTAAGAGGAGTGCAGTGTTTCTGAAGCTACATGCGTCGATAGAAGGAATACTATAAATTTTTACCTTCCATCCATGAGGGTACTTTTCAAAATTTTATCATATATATATATATATATCTCTGCTATTATTAAGTTAATTGCGGTTTATGCTCATCAATCTTATTTTATTTTTCACTTACCAAACCTTAAAACTATCAATACCAAACCAGGTGTATTACGTCTTAGCAACAATACTGCCTAACAGTTAGGTAAGGAATGTCATATTGATTACAATGTAGTCATAAACAAATAACACAACAAATCCATAAAATCATTGCAATTTACATGTATTTTTTATCTCTGTTTAACTCTTTCGGAACTCATTAAAAAGTGCTAATTTCTCTATCTGGTTGTATTTAATGTTCAGTTAAAGTAAGGTATTTTACTTTTTAAACTAGCACTTTTTACTATGAAAAATAAAATAATTCATGATATTTTATGATTAAACTATTTATGTAGATATTAATAAATGTAAATAATACATATCATTTGTGAAGGAAACAGGATTTTTCCGGACATTTGCCATCGTTCAGTGAAACAAGAAATCAGTAACACTACGTTTCGAGATCTGCAATCTGATCTCTTCTTCAAGTAATAACTAACCTAATACATAATTAAAAACTAGGTTAAAATAAACAAATTATACCAAAGTGTTGTGGCATGCCTAAGTCACAACCACCATGTTGTTTGTCAAATTCACTAACTCTAAAAACATGCACTTAATAAAAAAACTATACACAACACTAATCAAACACAATAAAACTGAACTAGACTACAGGTCACAATACGTCTGCATTCGTCTACCAACAACCTACCTAGTCGACAATCCTATGAAAAAGGAGAAGTAAAAGGAGAATCTTCTAGAGAAAAAAATAAAAGGCTAAGGAACTCCGGTGAGCAATACAATAACATAAAGCGTAAAACAGTGGAAAAAAATATATTTCAAAATATTCCCTGCAATTGTAAATTGAAGTGTCATGAAAAAATAAATGAAGGAAGTAGAAAAAGATTATTTGAAAATTTTTATAAAACATCATCGTACAGCACTCAAAATGCATTCCTTCTTGGTCTTTGTCATCAGAGTGATCCTGCTAAACGCCGTCCACGAAAGGGAGTAATACAAAGAAAACAATCAGTAAAGTACTTCTTGAAGAATGATGGAATTGATAAAGCGGTAACGGTCCAGGTTTGCAAACAGTTCTTTTTAAAAACATTCATTGTATCAAATGGTCGCATGCAACGGTTATTAGAGAAAGGCATTCAAGGGATTGAGCCTGGAAGTGATAATAGGGGTAGGCATGTTCCAGCTAATAAAACCAGTGAAGAGGCAATAAAAGTTGTGTGTGAGCACATCTCAAGTGTCCCAAGTGTACAATCACACTACATACGACACCACAACCCAAACAGAAGATATCTTTCAACAGATTTAAACATAAGAGCAATGTTCCATTTGTACTTAGAACACTGTAAAGCAATCTGTGTTGAGAACCCAGGCGCTGAAACTATGTATCGTAAAATATTTAACACTAGGGCTAACCTGCATTTTAAACATCCTCACAAGGATACTTGTAAAAAATGTGATTTATACAAAATAAAAGTTGACAATGAAAATGATACACAGAAAAAAAGGGTTATTGAAGTGGAACATGAAGTACACCTACGACAGGCTGAAGCAGCTACAACTGCTTTAAAACAGCTTAAGGAAAAATGCAAAGAGAGCACTAAGATCTATGGTCTTTCATTTGATCTTCAAAAGGCATTGCCTTTTCCTAAATTGTCTGTGTTAATTGCAAATTATAAACGTAATATGTATGTTTACAATCTGGGCTGTAATGAGATGTCTTCGGGGTCTGGATTTATGTATGCCTAGGACGAAACAATAGGATCCCGTGGCACAAAGGAAATAGCATCCTGTCTGTGTGTTAAATCAAGTAGTTCCCGCTGAAGCTGAACACATCGTAATGTTCAGTGACTGTTGTGGTGGGCAAAACAGGAGTATAAAGACAGCAGTGGCTTTTATTCACTTCATTCAACAGGAGCACCACAACATAAAAGTTATTGACCACAAGTTCATGGTGAGCGGTCATTCTTTTCTTCCCAACGACGCTGATTTTGGTGTGATCGAAGCTTACAATAAAACAAAACCTATTTATGATCCAAATGACTGGTATAGTGAAATCTAAGAAGAATCAACCATTTCACTTGAAGGTAATGTCCCAATCAGAATTTATGTCTGTGGAAAGTTTATTACAAAACATTACAAACAGAAATATAAACGACCTAAAACAGCCTGTTGATTGGCTCAAAATGCAATGGTTGCATTATACCAAAAATGTACTTATTTACCTGATTCTCACATCAAAACGTTGTTGAGGCAAAATGGTATAAGTTATTTTAAGACCTTGCAACAACAAAATATACAGTAAAAAGTCTTTAAAAGTTCAATAAAAAGTTAGAGCAACTTATAAATGTTTGATTTAGGAACAGAAATTGACTCTAAGATAATTATGCGATTTATGATACAATGTCTACTAAAAGCCTTTGTATCTCAGAACTAGGTAAGTGTGACTTATACCATTATGCATCTCATGGGCTCATATCATCATCTAGTATAAACTAATGTCCTTAATATTTGTAATCCACTTGTACTTGCAGCCTTCAGAAAAATAAATACTACTAGCTTTAACACTATAACCTAGCAACTCAATCCAAAGTACTAAAAGTTACATATTTTCACGTGAAAATGAGGCCAAAAACTGATTAAATTAACCTCCTTTACTCACACATAACAATAGATTAAAAACAAACTTGTATTACAACGTAAACAACAATAAAAGCACAAATAATTCGATTCACAGTAGTTTGACTAGTTTGTTTAAATCAGCAAATTCACTCAACTGAAAATGTTGTTGCTCGTCAACAAACCAGTAAATGATCTGTGAAAAAATGGCTATAATATTGTTTCAAATAGTTCACACTAGTCCCGAAAGGAAATTAGCTTTGCAAAATGCAAAGCCAGTAGAACCCGCCGAACTAATCTCGTACGTCAGCAAAATATGACGTAGAATGCCAGCCATGCAGTGCCTGTGATTCGTCTGCTAGTAGAACTACAGCATTACGGGCAATGCCCGAGTTTCGTTCGGAAAGGGTTAAGAGCTACTTCATCAAACCTCGGGGAAATACTTGACAAATCTCTCATCATTCTTGTTTTTTTTACATCTCTATTTTTATATTTTTGGGTACAAGTATTCCACAAAGTCTATTGATTTTACCAATAAATACTTCTGCATTGAAATCTACAGCTACGATAAGGTACAGTTAAAGCAGATAATACTAATACAAGCGTGCATGTTCAACATGTGCTACCTATCTACTACTGTTACATCACTTTGGGTCAGGTGATTCAGCATATCTCTGACATGGCTGCATAAATAGACACATAACATACAACATTTCTTGCTGTGATAAGACACAATTTAAATGACGAAATGGCAGATCTTATACATGACTGCTTAAAAAGCCCCATTTGTTTTTATTAATTTATTTCACGGTCAAACTTTGGTCGGATCACAACGTATGACACAAATTGCATGCATTAAAAGGGTCCTAACCTGAGAATGATGTTACATGAAATTTAACAAAAGATTTGTGAATCTAAATAAATAGTTTCAGAATAAATCAAAATATGCTTTAATCTTGATTATTGTTTAAGCCTTTTCTAATTAAAACACTGTTCTAGAAAGATTTATCTTCTGAATAGCCTAGAACCCTGTAATTCAGATTAAAATATTATTTTGATCAGGATATTTTTACCAATAAACCCTTAAAGCAATCAAGATTTTATTTTATTTCAATATTTTAAAACTGAAACATGTTTGATAATCAGAACATGTAAGGTTTAAATATAGGAATATATACCTGAGAACTAGTGTTATTGAAACTTGTCAGTAGACCATCACTACCAAAACTGTTGAGGCTAAATCCATCACTACTAGAACAAGCTGTAAGAGTGGGTGAGCTAGGGGGTGAGTTGAAGTCGATCAGCATACCACTTGGTGTTGCCAGCTTCTTAGTTCCTGTTCCTCCTGACTTATTACGCACAGATAATGGTTGAGTTAGGCCTAACTGCAAAAATACAAACATTTGAATGGTTAATAATCATTTTATTCATTTATGTCAACATAAAATAAAACA
Source organism: Homalodisca vitripennis (assembly GCF_021130785.1). Classification (NCBI taxonomy): domain Eukaryota; kingdom Metazoa; phylum Arthropoda; class Insecta; order Hemiptera; family Cicadellidae; genus Homalodisca; species Homalodisca vitripennis. The sequence continues at coordinate 172,787,096 of NC_060210.1, forward strand.
AAATGTTAAACAATCGGTGCAAAGAAATATTCACATAATGTCAACCAAATTTTTATTGCAAAAACAATTTCTCAGTGATATAAGTACTTAGATCTTTTTAACAGAAAAAAATACTTCATTCATGCTTGATCACATCGTTTCAGGAAGTTTATTATGAGGGTCATTAGGAATGTTGTTAATCAGATTATTGGTGTTCAAGAGCCCTCCAGTTGCGGCACCATATGATGTACATCAGATTTTATTGTGTTGTTAATTTACCCACGTTGGTGTTGCCATATGAGGTTGATCAAATTATTGTTCGTTTAATTTTATTGTGCACCATATGTAGAAGTTCAGGTTGTGTAGTTTATTTAATTTAATTGTGTGAATAGTAAAATAAATGTTCAATTCACTGACCAATTTCACTTGTTTTTACTTATAATAAAATTTAACAAACGTATGAGAACATGTGCTTCTTTTACTAGCACATCACACATCCTCTCCTCTATGCTGCTTACACCAGAAGGGAGCGAGAAGGCCGAGAGATCTGCAACAACTGTTTGGGGTTCACATAACAGGGTCTACACATCGAAAGTCAGCTTCAGCCTGCAACGAAACTAATGTTTTACTTTGTTGTTAATTGTTATAGCCAATAGATTTCAAATTTATGTATTAATTATTGTAACTGAACAGCTCAAATTGATTTCAGTATGAAGTTAATTTATCCTTTGTTTTATTAATTATTTTAGACTTACATGTGATGAAAAACATAACATCTGTTTTGCTTTATCAGCTGTTGGTAGTACGCATCAACTTCCTTTTATACGTCAACTTCCGCTTACGCGTCAACTTCTGCTTGCACATCAACTTCTGCTTGCACATCAATTTCCGCTAACCGTTCTTGTCACGAAACATTTTAAATTTAAATTTAACCGATCTTGATCTGTTACAGGAAGGTAAGTTGCTCTAATAAATAAAAACTTACATGTAATTTTGACATCTTATTTATTAAACAGGGTGAGGCAGAAACCCGTCTGTGAGTTATAGCGGCTGACCGAGAAACCTACCTTCTTCACTTTAACAAGAACCCCATTATTTTAACCCCAAAATATTTGGAAAAATAATTTTTAACAGCCAAAAATATTTTGGGGAGTGTAGGGATAATTTTTGAAAGATTTTCAAATGTAAAGGTAGGTCAAGCCGTACCTTATTTTAAAGGTATTCACAGATTTTTTTGACAGTTTTAATTTATTTCACTGTATACAGAGTAGCCCAAAAAAAGTCAAAGTTTTAGCAAAACCAAATTTTTATTTTAGGTTACTAAAGAAGTACTCTTTCTAAAAATATATTATGGTCTTCACTTTTCTGCACATTTACAATTTTTTTTTTATAGTTCAAACTTAGGACATTTAAAATTTGTAAATCCTCAAAATTCAAATAGCAAGGTGTGATAGCTTTACATCTATCAATAGCTATCTTAAAACTTGAAATGTTCTGTAACTAAACTTTGGCTTTATCTTAGATTGTTAAGAAATGGCACCAAAATTACTTGATATTCTGTTGCATAATAGCGTTTTCAACTCCTGTAGATTCTTAGTGAATTAATTTTCCTTCTTTTTAATTTTTTCCCCAGTAGTTGCTATAATTTAAGTAATTATTATTTCTACAGCTATCTAAGTTTTAACTATTTTGGTCCAGCAATTATGTTATTCAACTCACCAAAGTTCTACTCTGGAACTGAAGATTTCTACAGCCCTAAGGACCTCTTCTCCAGTTATTGATTGACAAGCAGCCCTAACTCGTTGCATTATGTCTACTCGAGTCATGGGCCTTGATGCATAAACCTGGTCTTTAAACCTTCCCCACAAGTAGTTATCAATGTACGTTAAATCCAGGGATCTGGGTGGATGTATTTATTGTCCTTAAGGATCCTGAGTGCTAATCATTGGCTAAGCATCAGTAGCCACTCACACTATATGAGTCACATAGATTGAACTGAACTACAACGGAAACGTCTGGTGCTTTATCATTCCTTACAGGCCCATTTGATTCCCTTTGTTGTAATCCAGTTGTACATTTTTAGTTTTATGGTCATGACAAGCAAGTCTTTTAAAAAAACCTTTCGCGAATGTTGTTTACAATCTGGGTAAATGAACGTTCAGTGACAAGTTTCAATGTACTCTTATGAACCACAACAGAAATCTACCAGAATCTTGTGGCCGGTGGAACAAGGATCTAATTTTAAGATTCTATGATAATAAATTTTCTTTGTAATTAACCAATTTCTCATTATTGTCGTAAAAACCCAGGCACTTAGAGCCTTAGCTAAATATAAGGTTAATGAATGTGAAAGGGTTCCATTTACACACTCAAAACCACGCTTAGAATATTTCTTGCAGAGATCATATTTTTATCTATATACATATTCAAGCAAAAGATGTTTAACTCCTTAACTGCCACACCTGTGTGTAAACAATTGCAAACAGATGTCTGTTTACACAATATCTGACAGCTGGAAATGAATTATAACTGACTCTAGTGGTCTTTCTTTGTACTATACCACTGGGAGTTAAACCCTAGATAATGCTGTTTGATTGCTATTACACTCTTATGGCAAATTTAGGAACTATTGCCAAACCACGTTGGGTGTTTTATAACCTGTTTGTCAAAACACAACATTGTTATTTGCGGCGTGTTTTCACTTTGCAATCGTGAGTTTAGCGTTTTACATTTTGATTTGTGCTTCAGTATGGCAGGTACTAGTTGCAATAACTAATCTTGGAAGTAGTTTACCAACTATTGGAAGTTCTAACCCCCGTCCCACAGATTACCAGAACACTCAACATCTGGTGATGTGATTTTATGACCACTATAAACTGAAACTGGAAATGATTATTTTAGTACTAATCTTAGAAACATCGCTGCAGGCTGCCAGCTCCTGGTAATGACCACAAGCTGAAAGCACCTTAAGATCTGGACCTGCCAGAGGTTGAGAGCTCTCTAAAGACCAGGATGGTTAAAAACTTCCTGGGACTGGGAGCTGCTAGAGGCCAGAAAATACCAGAGGCTGGGAGGTGTCAGACACCAGTTACTTTAAGGAGCTTGGAGCTTTAAAATTCAAAGTGCTAATAGAAACTGAAAATTCTCAGAAGCCAGAACCTACAGCAGATTGGGAGCTCCCATAATTGGAATGCTTTCTGTTTTGAAGTTGTATTTTAGTTTAAATTTCAACAGAAAAAATATTTGCATTATAAGCAAGAGCTTCCAGAGACCTTACTGAACACTGAGTCTTCAGAGGTCTCAAAGATTGAAGGCTATAAGGCACTTCAAATGCTGAATGCTACCAAAATATGTATCACTGAGGCTGGTAGCTCCTATAGTGTAAATGCTTTTAGTTTAAATTCATTTTTTAGTTTCAATTTTCGTAAGGAAAAAAAAACAGTACCTGTTATTATGACTGTGTAGATACATAACATGTTATACATAAGTTTAAAGTGTGTTATACTGTACTATATGTGGTATGAATTTAAAATAGGTTTGTGATCGAGACTCAAAAATTTGTATAGTTAATGTATGATTTTTTGTTGTTGTTTTGTTATAGTTAATGAAAAGTTAGGAGCAAATATTTTCTCTGGAGTGATACGCTTCCAATAGTTTATGTTCAGTCTCTGTAACAGGGGTTTTACAAGTAATAGTATGTTTTCGAAAGTAGGAAAGCTCATCCGGAAATAATTGTAAAACTAGAAATAACTGTGGGTAATTTCTAATTTCAGCTAATTAACTACCGAGCATCAATATCCCGAGGTTAATTTAATCCGTGAAGCCATACTTCCCTTGGCCACCATACATTCAACAGTTATAGTTCTATAGTATCACTACTTATATTATCATCATCACTTTGCAAAGTATTACAACTAGACTACCTTGTTACAAACTTCTCCCACAACAATAAAACCAACAAGTGGGGAAGAAACATCTTTGACATCCCTCCTTTTTGTGATCATACAGTGTCACAGTCGTGTTGTGTCGTATCAGGTCGAATTTGGAGTGCAGCCGGCCGAATAAGAATGATGTGGATAGAAGGCCTTGAAGTAGCCAAGACACCTTACTAAGCTATGGTGGAATCCCATATTTGAAATGTGTTTATTTCTTAGGGCACAACATATTAAGCCAACCTTAACAAAATTCAGAAACAAACCAGTTGGAACAATTGCTGGTCTAGACCCTACTTTTTTGGTAGCTTTCAAATTACTCAAGCCTTTAACAGTCCTATCACTTTATTACATATTTGTACTTGTCACATAAATTATACATATATTTAATTTTCATATACATCATACATATCTGTACTTGTCAAATACATCAATCGGATGGACTTCCCAAGAAATGAAGATATTTTAGAAGAGCAACTAGCTGCTACAGACTTACTATTCATCGTAGAACACAGTTCAGTAAAAAATCTTACATCAGGAACAAAATCATCAATGCACTCACTACCACAAAATCTCAAGCATAAGAGAGGAAACTAAATGAAAATTAAACTTCAGTATGGGCTAGTGGGAAGACTTATATACTAAATCAATGAGTTTTTGTAAAAAGACACAAAAATTGGTAAAATAAGATTAAATGTTCATGCCAATGTATTCCTTTAAGAAATTCCAAATAAAGCTTATTGTCTACTGATGTGAATGGTATTTTGCATTCTTAAATAAATGAGTCATAAAATTGAATCTGTTAATAGCAGTTCCCTACCTGGTTATGATAAGAAGCTGATGAAGACAGTTTAGACCCCAATAATAACTTCATGGGAGGGGGAGGTCGAGGAGGAGGCTTTTTAGTTTCTCCCAAACGTCCAGCAGACTGAGATCTCGATAGTTTATACCGTTCCATGAATGAGTCTCTGAAGTATACAATATATGTAATTAAAAATTTATATTTCATTTCTATTAAGATAAAATAATGTAGAGACAATTATAAGCAATAACATACTAAAAATACAAACAGCTTTTTGTAACTGGCAATTCTTGAGAAATTGACAACATTCCTCATAAAAATAAGATTTTGTCAAAATATGGAATTTGAAACTTTTTAGTTACATTTAATGTAATAATAAAGTCAAATTAGTATAAATTTAATACATTAGAAGTAAAATCATCATGCACTAGATTGAGGAATGACTATTTATTACCCAAACTAAAATATTCACTTCAATTTCGGCAAACAAATTGTGTCAATTATTACTGTTTATTCCTTTTAACCACAGACTACTGAAAACACCAGGGACTACTAGTCTAAATATCCATTTTATTCACAGTTTTAATATAACACAATTTTAATGTTTAATATTTTCCAGATCAAACACCTCCTACCACTATCATCTTTCTTTCAGTGTTCAATTGATCAAATTATAATATTAAGCCCACAATTTTGGTTACATAGTAAACTAAAACTATTAGTTATAAAGTCAACTGTACTTAAAAAACAAACTAGCAAGACTACTGAATAAGTGTAATTCAAATGTTTTATACTTTATAACCATAACTGATATTAGGTTTTCACGTTTACTTTTTATTTTGTGTAGGGTGCAAGCTGTCTGGCTTTTTGGGTGTTTTGTGTGAGTGAATATCAATGAGTTGTAAGAAAGTAATGAACAATAATTTAGATTATTTTGTTTCTCCCTATTAAAAGTAGAAACTGTTTATTTATTATTTCTACCAAATCATGAAACAACTACAAAAATTGCAACAGACATAAATAATATTCAAACGATATATTCAAATTACTATTATAAATTTGTTAGTTAAAAGAATTAATTTTTCAAGATTAAAAACTATTAAAATTACAAATACAAAAATGAAAGTAATACCTTTAAACTTTATCTAGGTCTCAATAAAACTGATAACTTCTTCATTTTTTCATATATGTAACAGATAAATATAAATTATTCTGTTATTCGATACATTAAACATTAATGTTTCTGTGGTTTAATGAAATAGGATAAGTGACTTTTACTGGCTGAATGTTAGCAAAGCTTATCTGACCTACAGACTTTAAATTTTGTATAAAGCTTCATTTTTATACAGGGTGTCCTATGAAAAGTGTTAAGAACAAATTTGGGTTCAAATACTTTGTATTGGTGCATACTACCAAATGGTACATATTTAAGGAGTCATACTGTAGTGAAATAAATTATTATTACAGAATTTATTAAAATAACAAGACTTTTAGTTAAGTGGATATTTCAAAGCTATAAATAAATATTTGTTGTTTTAGTGTCATTTTCAGAATCTACATTACATTAAAATGAATAAGTACAATTTGTTTGCATTTAATTAGGTCTGCAATCTTTAATTTTTTAGTTTGAAACTTAAATTCGCATTATTTGAGAAAATCATATAACATTTATAACATTTAGAGCTTTAGATTTAGAAAACCATACACTATAGAAATTGTAAACTTTTACAATCAACTTTTCCTGTGAGTAATTACATGGTAACCCACAAAACCCTAGTTTTAGGAAATTAACTGTGTTGTCTTCTAGAATGACTATAATTAATATAATTCTTTGTAAATAAACTTTATTCTAATAACTAATAATTGTAATATGTTTAAAATTGTGTTTCAAATTAAAACGTGTTTCTCAATTTAAAAATGTAGTGTGTTAACATGTTTTGCATCATGAACTTGAATTAAAAATGTTTTTGTAGCTTACCATGAACAATAAAACAACTATAGAGTACTTTTCAGGTTTAAAATAAGTTCTGCCAGTGTTGGTGAACACTAAAAATATTTATTACTTGATATAAAAAAGGAATACAACAAAATAGTAAACATCACTGGTAGTCGACGTTGTTGAAGTTGGAAAAGCCAAATTTGGCAAAATTAACTATTCTAGAAGGTGAAGTAGGGAGAAAGCAACAAGTTGAACAGACAAAAGAACTGAGCTGCTTCTTAAATAAAAATTATACGCAAGAAAAACTAGACTAAAGCTAAATAAAAGGTTTCAAAAACCAATAATTCTCCTTGATTAGTTTTCCGTCCATGAAAGTTCATTCAAAACAGTTCTCTTTTTCCCCTTCCAAAAAGTTTTATAACATAAAACTTAAATTTACAAATCATTATTTACAACCGAAGTTGGTCCTTGTTCATTTTCAACATCTTCTGGTTCTTCATGTAGTTCATCTTGTGGTCTACTCCCTTGAGAGTTTCCTATACAACTTTCCCCAGAACACTTTAGGTATAAAGTCTTGAAGGGAAGTAATGTCCAGCATTTTTGGCTCTATAAATTTTTCTTGTAGAGTCATATTTCTGAGGAAAAACGACTGAGGTTATGGACCCCCATTGTCCCCTCGGATAGATTAACCCTGAATTTTGTTGCATTGTAATTTTGTCTTATTTTTAGTTTCATGGGATCATCAAACAAAAATGAAAACTTACACACTTGGTAAACAAAACGGGCTGCTTGTCTTCAGTTTTGGTCCTAAATGTAAATTTTGTTTTAGGATTAAA